>NW_012281335.1:0-2506 GCF_000151885.1 Dipodomys ordii
CTCACGGTCTCTCCTGCCCGGGCTGGCTTTGAACCACGATCCTCAGATCTCAGCCTCCTGAGTAGCTAGGATTACAGGTGTGAGCCACCAGCGCCCGGCTTGTTTTTGTTTTCTTTTCCTTTTGTATTGTTTGTTAGTTTGTATTTGGGAGGGTAAAGGAGGGCACAGAAAAGGTGGAGTAAGGGGAACTAATACAACAGAGACACTCACTAGACACCATATGGAAAACGAACTGGATATCTTGTATGCGGGGACAGGAGGGAGAAATCAGAAGAGAGCCATGGAAGGGGAGACAGGGCTCAAAAAGAATTGTACTCATTACCTGATTCATGTCATTATAACCTTCTGTATATCAACTGTACACTGACAATATAAAGATAAAAATACAATCATGTGAACAAAAGCAGAAAAGGAAAGAAACTGGCAATAGATGACAAAACTTCCTGGGTCTGGCAACAGCAAGTGGCCGTTAGCACAATGGAAGGAGCAAAGTGGGGGCAGAGCTTGCAAGGAGAGTCCGAGGGGGTAATGGTGGGTATCTGGTAAAGCCCTTCCTGGTGGAAAGGTGCTCAATCACAGACTAGAAGAAAGAGAAATGAGGGAAGGATTACCCCAGCGCCTCTCCCCTCCTCCCTCCACATTCCAGGGAGAGAGGAGAGAATTCTAAAGAGCATGGGATCTAGTTTATGGGGGTCTGTGCTGCCTAGCCCCGAAGGCAGAAGTATGGATGGCTGTGAAAGATTCTGGTAGAGCAGGAAACCCAGGAGTCATTATTTTAGGATATATTCCTGTTCATTGTGCTTAATTGTACAGAGTAGTAGGCCTTTTAAGTTTGATTAGTATTATCTTTGTGTGTGTGTGTGCTGGCAGTAGAGGGCTTGAACTCAGGGCCCTCTGTGTGCTTGCTTAGATTTTTCACTTACGTCTGGAGCTATCCCACTTGAACCACATCTCCACTTTTCACATTTTGCTGGTTCTTTGGTGATAGAATGTCTTGGATTTTTCTGTCCAAGATGGCTTTGAACTGGGATTTTCAGATCTCAGTCTCCTGAGTAGCAAGAATTGCAGGTATGCATTACCACTGCATGGTTAGTAGATTTTATTTTGGCAGTCTTGGAATTCAGTACTTTAAATGATATTTACTCCTCTATTGTCCTCTCTCATTCCCTTCCCCCTTTCCCATTCCTAACTGTCCCCTTTTCCTTTCAAGTCCTTTTCTTTTGTAAATTCCAAAACGATTGTGTCTGTGCATCACAGTTTCTTTAGAATGTATCCCTCCTGGCCCCCCTCCCTACCCAACCCAGTCCTGGGGCTTGAACTTAGGCCTTGGGTGCTGTGTCTGATCCTTTGTGCTCAAGGCTGACTGGCTCTCTACCACATGAGCCACAGCTCCACTTGGGACTTTTTTTTTGGTGTGTGATTAATTGAAGAGTCTCATGGAGTTTCCTGCCTGGACTGGCTTCAAATGGTGATCCTCAGAGCTCAGCCTCCTGAATAGTTAGTATAATAGGCAATAAGCATGAACCCAGTGCCTGGTTATTCTTATATCACATCATTGTAAGGTCCATTCCTGGATGGTGAGCGGACCCCGCCCAGTACCTGCGTGCCCTGCCCAGTACCTGCGTTACCTAGACAACTGGGACACCTGGAAGAGGTCACATCTGTATCCACTGAGGTCACATCTGGATCTGATGTGGCTACACCTTTCTCCCACCTAGTCTCACCTCCTCTTACCTGGTCCCCACTTCTCTTTTCGTGGACACACCTTTCCCCGCCCCTACCCTAGATAAGGCCTAGCCCAGGGCCAGACGCCCTCTTTGCCAGCCATGTGGAGTGCCAACCTGGCCTGGTCCCAGCAGGTATACTGAATAAACCTACCCCTTACCTGAATACCACGTGCGTGGTGTGCATCTTACTCAGCTACCTCTTTTTATAAACCTAACAATAATAATAATTTACTAGTATTTAATAATATCACTGGTGTATTCATTACTAATTGGAACAGTCATTTGATTAATTGAGACATATCTATATGGGTATATCCTATTTGGGAGAAATACTTTAATGATTATGTTTTAATATGATTTTATTTTATTGTCATTTTATACACTTGTGCATTTATACACTTTGTGCATTTTCAAACATTACTTAGAGAAGAGTTATGAAGCTTCACCAGATTGGTGGCGGGGTATGTGACACAAGTTCTGAAATTCATGACAGATATTGGAGATGTTATATCAACCTTCAATGGACTTTCTTCAAAGGAGAGGAGATGGAATTGAGCCCATGGCACATTGGGCGTGCAGTGGGACAGGATTAATCTACTTGTATGTGGAAAGGCTTCCAGGGGAGGTGATAATTAATTGAGTTTTAAAAGACTGGTATAATTGGGTGGGGGAAGTGGGGGGGGGATGGGAAGGGATGGGAAGGGGAAACAAAGGAGGAGGCTACAATGCTTGATAAGAAATGTACTCATTATCTTGCCCATGTAATTGTAACCCCTCTG
>NW_012281336.1:0-1361 GCF_000151885.1 Dipodomys ordii
TGTCAGTCGTGGGGCCTGAACTCTGGGCCTGGGAGCTGTCCCTCGGCTCTTCAGCTCAAGGCCAGGGCTCTACCACTTGAGCCGCAGTACCACTTCTGGCCGTTTCTGCATGTGGTGCTGAGGAATCGAACCCAGAGCCTCATGCATGCAAGGCAAGCACTTTACCATTGAGCCACCTTCCCAGCCCAGATTCTGGTGCCCTGCATCTTGTAATACACTTCTCTAATTTGGGGAGGGGAAGGGAAAAACAAAATGCTTAAATAGGGATATGGTTGACCCATTGTAACGATGAGATGTACAAGACACTATGTTGAAAACAAACTTTACAATTTAGGTGAGGAGTGGCAGTGTAGTTGTGGAGGTGGGAGGGAAGGGATGGTAGGGGAAAAAAATCAAAGGAGGAGGCAACAATGCTCTATAGGAAATGTACTCATTACCTTGCTCATGTAATTCTAACCCCTCTGTACATATTTTTCCAATAAAAATGTACAAAAAATGATGAGAGACTGAAGGTCATACCTTTCTTAAAAAAATAACCTGAGCAAAGTTCTAGAAGCTCATATCTGTAATGGTACTCAGAGGTCTGAGATCTGAAAGTCATGGTTCAAAGGCACTGGGCAGAAATCTCTGTGAGACACTTATCTCCAATGAACCAACAAAAAAGCTGGCGGTTAAGCCGTTGCTCAAGTGGTGGAGTGCTAGCCATAAGCAAAATAAAAGCCTACCACAGTTCCAGATCCTAAGTTCAAGACCCAGGGGTTCTCCTTCATCCCCCCTCAGATTCAACAAAGATACAGTTGCTAGCAGATCTAGGTGTTCAGTTTTTCTAGCTTTTCTAAATGGTGTCCAAATGTACACCTTAAGTTGTGAGTTCAGATTTTCCTACTGTGCAGCCTCTTCAGTGTCCTACTGATATCTCTGTTCCTCAGGCTGTAAATGAACGGATTCAGCATGGGGGTGACCACCGTGTACATTAATGAGGACACTGCACTGTTTCTGGGAGAATGAGAAATAGCTGAGCCAAAGTACTCTCCAAGAGCTGTTCCATAAAACAAGCAAACGACTGACAGGTGAGAGCCACATGTGGAGAAGGCTTTGCACCTCCCACTGGATGATGAGATTCTCAAAATAGAGGAAATGATTTTATAATAGGAGAAAATGATCCCGGAAAGAGGAAAGACTCCAAGTGTGATGCCAATTACATAAATGACTATATCATTGCTAAATCTGCTGGTACAAGCAAGGCTAAGAATTTGAGAAGGGTGACAGAAGAAATTAGCAATTTCCACATCCTGGAAGCAGGTAAGTTGTAAGACAATCAGATTGTGTAGCTGGGATTCAAAAAGACTGAGTGAAAAAGA
>NW_012281337.1:0-5547 GCF_000151885.1 Dipodomys ordii
ATGAGGCCCTGGGTTCGATTCCTCAGCACCACATAAGCAAAAAGAAAAAAAGCCGGAAGTGGCGCTGTGGCTCAAGTGGTAGAGCGCTAGCCTTGAGATGAAGAGCTGAGGGACAGCGCCCAGGCCCAGAGTTCAGGCCCCACGACCAGACCCCCCCCCAAAAAAAACTACTAGCGTTGATAAAAGTTAGTAAATATCCAGCACTTTAAGAAAATATATTTTTATTATCTTTAAGTAGTTGTGCAAAGGAGTATACCCTTCAATAAAGCAGTTTATGAATATAATGCACCTTGATCAATATTACCCTTTCATCATTTCCCCCAATCCCTCTTAATTGGACTCCTTCCCTTGATTTTCTTGGAGTTTGTAGGTTTATTCATTGAATTTTATGACTGAATTTCCCCCTTCCCTCAAAATTCCTATGTGTATCTATACTACATTTTCCTGATCCATTTGTTCATTGAGGGGCAGCTAGGCTGATTTCATACCTTGGCTATGGTGAATACTTTGGCTGTGATGAATAGCGCTGCAATGAACATGGTTGTCCAGGTTGTTTTTTTTATTGTATATTAGCTTGTAATTTTTTGGTATTGCTAGATTATAAGGTAGATCTATGTTTAGTAAAATTATGGAATGCTTCACAGATTTGTGTTTCATTCTATGCAGAGGCCATGTTACTCTTCACTGTATCATTCCAATTTTAGTCTATATGCTGCCAAAATGAGCATACACACACACACACACACACACACACGCACGCACACACACACATACACACACACACCCCATACTGGGGTTTGAATTTGGATTTACACTTACTTGGTAGTCTTGCTCATCTGGTACTCTACTTCTTGAACCATGTCTCTAGCCTTGCTTTCTGCAGATTATTTTGGAGATGGAGTCTCATGTACTTTGCTGCCCCAGCTGGCTTTAAACTGTGATTCTCTGAATCTTAGCCTTCCCACAACCTAGGATTACAAGAATTAGCCACTAGTACCTGACAGTAACCCAATTTATATTTATTTCCTACACTTTATCTGACCCAACTTATATTTATTTATTATACTTTATCTTAACTAAAAGGCTGAGAAGTGATCATATATACATATACTTATACATATACATGTACATATTTTTCAATGCTCAGAATTGGACCCAGGACCTATCACTGACCTATATCCCAGCTATGGGGTGGGGGTGGGGGAGAGGGCGGACAATATGTATATGTGTGTATGAGTATGAGTACATGCTGTGCTAGGGACATTTTGGTTCTAATTCATCACTTATCAAAGCAGACAACAGTCCTTGCACCCAAGGATTTACTTACTGCTTGAATTCTGTTAGGAAAGCTAGACAATAGACATAATGAATACTGAGAAATATATATCTATATATGTGTATATATATGTTGGAGGGTGGCTAGTGCTATTAAATAAAAAATGAATTAAGATAAAGTGAATCAAATGATTGTGGGAGGGTGGCTGGAGGCTGCAATTAAAGAAAGGTTCACTGGACTGAGGATGTGGCTTAGTGGCAGAGTGCTTGCCTAGCATGCATGAAGCCCTGGGTTCCATTCCCTGGTACCACATAAGCAGAAAAAGCTCTAAGTGCTGCTGTGGCTCAAGTGGTAGAGCGCTAGCCTTGAGCTGAAGAGCTGAGGGACAGCGCCCAGGCCCAGAGTTCAGGCCCTTTGACCCCCCTCCCCCCCCCAAAAAAAAAATCTCAGAGATTTCTTGCCTGGGCTGTCTTTGAACTACAATCCTCAGATCTCAGCCTCCTAAGTAGCTAGGATTACAAGCATTAGCCAAAGATGCCTGGCAAGAAAGAATTATGCTTTTTTGATAGTGTCTACATTCCAGGAGTGACCACATACCATTGCTTTGTTTTGTTTTGTTTTTGTCGGTCATGGAGCTTGAACTTCGCCTGGGCGCTGTCCCTGAGCTGTTCAGCTCAAGGCTAACACTCTATCACTTGAGTCACAGCACCACTTCTAGTTTTCTGAGTGGTTTATTGGAGATAAGAGTCTCACAGACTTTCCTGCCTGGTCTGGCTTTGAACTGCGATCCTCAGATCTCAGCCTCCTGAGTAGCGAGGATTACAGGCGTGAGCCACTGGCACCCAGAATGCCATTGGTTCTTAAGCATCAAACATAAAATACATTGCCACTGCTATGATGAAATCAATATATGTATCAGTCAGTACAATTTCTACCTGTCTGAATACTAACTACAAAGGCCTGGTTTATTCGTACAGAATCCTTATTTATCCTTAATAACTGTAGGAAAAGCAATGTATAGCTATTCTAAAAACAGAAAAAACATGAACTAGTTCATAGAGCTGGGTAACAGAGCTCCTGATTCCAACTCCCCCCCCCCCCCATCTCTTTCTGTTCTGCCCTGGGCTTGAACTCTGAGTCTGGGCAATGTCTTTGAGCTTTTTATGCTCAAGGCTAGTGCTCTATGACTTGAGCCACAGCTCCACTTCCAGCTCTTTTTGTAGTATATTGGAGATAAGAGTCTCATGAACTTTCCTATCCAGGCTGGCTTCAAACCCAAGCCTCAGACTCAGCTTTCTGAGTAGCTAGGATTACAGGTATAAGCACTGACCAGCTCCTGGCAAGGTTTCTTGGTTAAATGGAGATTGCTTACCCATATATAAGCTTTCCACATCTCTTCATTTATGGTAGAATCCATGTGATTTTTGTCATATCACCATGTTGGATGATTTGGAAGGGAACTGAGCACACAGATATGAACATACATAATAGATATGGTTATGACATAAAGGAGTAAAGATTAAGAATCCAGATTCATATGGATGTATTAGACTTCTTTCCTCTAGTAAATCCATCATTGTAAGCCATTTAACAGTTTAATTATTTCTATTCAACTGAACTAGATACTCTAAAAGAAATGTCTTGGGGGGATACATATTCAAAAACAAAATTGAGGAGCTGTGAAGGTTACAGACTTGCAGATTATAGAGGAAACAGGTAGGGAAATAATATAAACCTACTTTGTGTGAGAAATTAGTTTTCTCAATTCAGATGTATTTCCAGTCTGCTTGGTTTGACATTTGTTTAGGACCTCTGGAATATAATCTGCTTATGCAATTAAAAAGGAAAATGAGTATCTGTCCTTGCAAGTTCCAAATATCTCAAAGCATTTTTTTTACCCATCTTAAATCATCATGACTGTTAGTATTCATGTTGATACGGCTTCCTTATATGAAAAATGCTGTTTTGCAACAGCTGTAGTTGCGTTGCCTGAATTTATGCCAAGTCAGTTAAGATTGAGCCGCAGGGACTGCTTGTTAGCTCCCTAGCTGCCTAGGAGAGAAGGTGATGTAAAATTAATGTACGAAGAAGGGCCTATTTTCTGATACTATTTAGGGATGCAGGTGGTCTGAAGTGGTGTGCAGAAATTAAACTAAAATGCTAATCTGTCTGTGTTTAGGGAACAGTGGCCGAGGCTCATGGCTCCATCTCTATTGGTCTTAATTGTAAAAAAGGGAGGGCACTGATTTTCTTCTTTCTTTGGCTTAGCTCTACTTCTTGAAGTAAAAACACATCTGAAATTTGAGATATTTGAGATGTTTCAGTTTTTGGAATTTAAGGTGCTCTTAGGATTGGAGAAGACAGTGAAAGAGATCATTAGTGACATTCTTACGTGTAGTCTGCAAATAGTTGAGAAAATATGTGTTTACTCAAGATTTTTCTTGATAAACAACATGTAAACTAGACCAACTCTAAATATTTTCAGAATTAATTCTAACTTCCAAATATTGTCCTGTGCAGTCCTTTTTGAGCAATGTAGTTCCAAATTTTTTGAGGGATCAAAGGAAAGAGGCAAGGATCACACTAGTTAGGCAGTTGCTCTACCACCAGCTCTTACTGCTCTAGTTATATTTCTGGTTATTTTTCAGGTTAGGGTCTTGTCTTTTTTGCTAAGCAATAATCCTTTTATTTTACCTGTCTGTCTTAGCTAGGATAAAGGCATGTACCACTATGCCCAGCTTTTTTGTTGCTAACTTTTTGAGATGGCCTTAAAATGATTTCCTCCCAATCTGCCTCCGGAGTAGATAGGATTACAAGTGTGAGTCACTGTGCCTACGTCCAATTGTTAATACCATCCTTTTTACAGCTTTGTTTTGTTTTTGTGCTTCATGATTTTGCAATCAGTTATCACTTTCTTTCCATTCTCGTGTTAGCCCCATTAATTTCAGCATTAAGCAGCATATAGTGTTCTAGTATGTAATATTTCAGTGTAATTTCTGGTATGATTCTAGAATAGTTGCTTGTTGATCTGCATCACCATTAGATACGTGATTATCACTACAGTGCCTACAATATCTGACACATATTAGGTGCTTAACGAATATTTACTCATTGTTCAAATTCTGATCATGAGGACCAAATAATGAGGCAAGACACTACACTTCATTTTCATGAACGTGATCTCATTTTATTGATCTTTACAATATTCTTTTTTTCTTTTTTTATTGTAAAGATACTATACAGAGGGTTACAGTTACATGAGTGAGGTAATGAGTACACTTCCTATTGAACATTGTTACCCCCTCCATTGTTTTCCCCCTACCATCCCTTCCCTCCCTACCTTCCCCGAGGTTTTTTTTTTTATTTACAATATTCTTATACAATAAGCATCCTTATTTTTATTTATAAGATTATTACCTTCATATGAGTCTCAAGAGTTAGAAGAAGGAGTCTAGAGTTGAACCCAGGCTTTTATTTGATTACTAATCATTTTACTCTCCTTCTAAGGGGTGTTCTATGATGTCAAATAAATATTTCTAGGTACGTTTTTTTTTCCATAAGAGCTTTCTCAACTTATGAGAGAGTAATGCTTTTTCATACTTCAGATCTTTCCCTCTAGTAAGCAAAATCTACAAAATTTGCCTAGCAGGACTAGGATAGGAAATACAGCATTGGAATTAAGTAGAATCAGATGGACTTGTTTTCATTCTGACTTCTCTGTTGGAGAGCCTAACCCAAGCCATTGCTGCCTCAATTTTATCTTGTAAATAAAGTAATAATATTATGAAAAGCTTTGTTTTATTATACTTTGAACCTGACTTGATGCTGAAGTAGAGGGTTCCATCCTGACCTTGTGTGATGGGTGACACTGAAAATACAGGTACATGAAAAATAGGTTGTAAAATTATTTTCAGGCAATGTATACAAGATGTATATGAGACATAAAGGAACTTTATGTTTGGACTTTGGCCCCATCCCCATATATTTCACTAGATAAATTCAAATATTCAACAGTTCGAAATGTAAAACACTTATGGTCACAAGAATTTTGTCTGAGGAATACTCAACCCATAGATGCTATCTCACAGCTTTGTGAGGATGTCAGGAGGTAATGCAGGCAAATTCTTGCTAAATGTCTGGGATAGAATAAGTTCTGAATAACTACTAGCGCCGGGGCTGGGAAGGTGGCTCAGTGGTAGAGCGCTTGCCTTGCATGCATGAGGCCCTGGGTTCGATTCCTCAGCACCACATAAGCAAAAAGAAAAAAAGCC
>NW_012281338.1:0-1727 GCF_000151885.1 Dipodomys ordii
ACTTAATATAATTTTTTCCTAGCCTTTCCATTTCCTAACAAATGGGGCAATGTCATTCTTTCTGATGGAGGCATAGAATTCCATTGTGTATATATACCACTTTTTCTTGATGCATTCATCTACTGATGGGCATCTGGGTTGGTAAATAATGCTGCAATAAACATATGCAAATCAAAACAACATTATGATACCTCCTCCCCCCAGTTAGAATGGCTATAAACAAGAACTCTAATAACAACAGATGCTGGAGGGGATGTGGACAGAAGGGAATCTTACTGCATTGTTGGTGGGAGTGTAAATTTGTTCAACCACTTTGGAAAGCAGTATGGAGGTTCCTCAAAAGACCCCACATAGAGCTACCCTATGACCCAGCAATACCACTTTTGGGCATTTACCAAATGTTCACAAACAAGACCACACTGACTTATTTCTTTGAACAGAACTTTTAATTTTTTAAACCTCTTTGTTTCTCTACTTTTTGCCCACAAGACTCAAGGCTTTAGCAAAGGTAAAGCCAATGTACAAATATTGGTTGGTACCCTTTGTACAGATTTATCTTGGGATAGTGAATTCTGCATTAACTTCTTATAACATTTCCACATTACACTGTATCTGATCCGTAAAAAGGGCTTTTAAATTATTATTTTTTATTGTGAAAATACCACACAGAGGGGTTAAAATTACATGGGCAAGGTAATGAGTATATTTCTTATCAAGCATTGTTGCCTCCTCCTTTGTTTCCCCTTACCATCTCTTCCCACCTTCCCATCACCCCTCACCACATCCCCTCCCTCCTGTCCTCCCCGCTACCCCCTCTGCCAAAGTTATAAAGTTCGTTTTTCAACATAACAACTTGTACATCTCATTGTTGCAATGGGTCGTACTGTCACCCTATTTAAACCATTTGTTTTTTTCCCTTTCCCTCCACAAATTATACCAAATCAAATACAGTGAAAACAGGGTTGTATCATGGGGGAGGGACATACAAGACAACAAAGAAATCATCTGATAAATATGTTAGAAACAATCACAAGAAAGAAAAAAACATTTGAATCCTTACCTTGGGGTTCATTTCACCTAACATCAACTTATCTGACCATTTCTGCTTGTCTCATTTTTTGACATAAAGACTTGTACATCTCATTGTTGCAATGGGTCCACCTATATCCCTAGTTAAACGATTTGTTTTTCCCCTTCCCCTCCACAAATTATACCGACATCAAATACATTGAAAACAGGGGTTATACTGTGGGGAAGGGACATACAAAGCAACAAAGAAATCATCTTATAGGGCTGGAAAGGTGGCTCAGTGGTAGAGCGCTTGCCTTGCATGCATGAGGCCCTGGGTTCAATTCCTCAGCACCACATAAGCAGAAAAAAAAAGCCCGAAGTGGCGCTGTGGCTCAAGTGGTAGAGCGCTAGTCTTGAGCTGAAGAGTTGAGGGACAGTGTCCAGGCCCAGAGTTCAGGCCCTACAACCGAACCCCCCAAAAAAATCATCTTATAAATGTGTTAGAAACAATCGCATGAAAGAAAAACAAAACATTTGAATACATATCTTAGGACTCATTTCACTAACATCACCTTATCTGACCTTTTCTGCTTGACTCAGACATGTACTAGATATTAAAAGTAAGGGAAACCATGGGACCTATGTTTCTTTGGGCCTGGCTTACTTCACTTAATATAATTTTTTCCAAGACTTTCCATTTCCTAACAAATGGGGCA
>NW_012281339.1:0-2755 GCF_000151885.1 Dipodomys ordii
TATATATATATATATATATATATATGCATATACACACATATATATGCATATAGGAATTATATGCTTCCATGAGAAAGAATGACACCACCCAATTTGTAAGGAAATGGAAAGACTTGGAAAAAAATCATATTAAGTGAAGTAAGCCAGGCCCACATATCCTATGATTTCCCTTATTGGCAATAATTAGTATACATCTAGGATAATCTTAGCAGATGAACAGAATAGCTCAAGAGCTATGTATATCTGACCATATAAGATAACACTAAGCAAAGTGAACTTCATTTCAGACCTTTGACTGCCAGAACTCTAAGATAATAAATTTGAGTTCTTCTAATCTCCTGGGTGTTCATAAGTTTATTGGAACAGCAAAAAAGAAATGAATGAAATCATATGGCTTTTCCACAAAAAGACACTGCTAAAAGAATAAATTCTTTGCAAGACTTAGGAAGAAAAAAATAGTAAAGACATAGGGAGAAATATATATTTTCAATATTAGGAATGAAAAACGATGATAAATGTAGTTCAAGAAAGTATAAAGTGTCATGAATGAACTTCTGTCAATCAGTAAGATAGAAGGGACATCACCTTATAAAAACCCAGCATTCCAGAAATGAATCAAAATGGCAAATAATAGTATTTCTATTTCTAGTACAAAAATTCAAACTTTTTAATTGTAAACTACACTACATGTTGAGGAGATGCCACAGGAATGATGGAGTGAGCCCTTCCGAACATTTGCCCTTTGATACAACCAATTGAAAATTGTCAGAATTACCTTTTACACATCTCTGGAAATTAATCAAAGGCTTGCAGCAAACAGGAGAGCATTTAATCAAGAAAAATGGCTGATTCTTGGTAAGTACATTGACCTTTCCGCTGTTGCGGTTCCCTGATCCTGAGCTTCACAGAAAGGCTAATGAATAATAGGCTACAGTATTCATACCAAGGGGAGCAGGAGGGGAGCTGGAGCTATTGAAAACTGCCTTGGCTAGGGATTATTATTTGACCTGCCTGGTGGTTTCAAACAGCTTTCACTTGAAAGATTTATTTCAAATCACGCAAATCATCCAGGTGCAAAAAAAGCCTTCATCCGGGGGGCCATTTGTGAAATGTTTTAATGCCACAGCAACCTGAGCAATTAGCAAAAGTAATCATCTACCTAAAAATTTCAAATGGAAAAGCTAAGAAATAAGATAACTTTAACAACTCTGAAAGATGCACAGCTTTTCCTGGGTTCAGGAAACAACTGAGGAGGAACTTGCTAGTTGACTGTCATGCCCGCTAAGAACTTTCTTCAGTTTCCATTGGTAAGAGTATTGTAGTGGACAGAGCCTAACTAAACTGTGTCTCTGTTGTTTGGGATATTTTTATTATCTTTAAGGAGTTGTGCAAAGGAGTTGCCATCCAACAAAGCATTTTATGAACACAGTGCATCTTGATCAATGTACCCTTTCAACGTTCTCAGCCACCCCCTCAACCCACCCTTTCCCTTACTTAGTTATGTATTGAATTTTCTGCCATGTAACAAAACAGTTTATGTGTACAATGCATCATGATTTGTGTATCACCATTTCAACACTACCCCTCTTTGGCTCACCCCTTCCCTTGTATTTCTCAATTCTGTGGATAGATACAATGAGTTTTTGCCTGAATTCCCCCTCTTCCCATTTCATCCTGCTATCCCTCTCCCCTTTACCCTACCTTACCCTCTTGCAAGCACCCATTTCCTGGTATTTTGTTGGGCTTTGACTTAATTTTTTTAAAGAATTATACTACTTGTACTCTACATAGAGTCTATTACACTTGTCAATTCATTTATAACCCCTTGCTTATCATAAATTGTGTCTCTTAAGATGGGGTTTAGCAAGAATGCACCATATACCAGCGTCTTCTTATCCTCTACAACTTAATCAGACACCAGAACTGTTTCAAATACCTATGTCTATATTGTTGTCTGGAGGAATAATTTGACTTCTTTGGTGATAAAGTTAGTACTTGTTTTGAGAATGTGAAATAATCACATTATTATCAAAATCAATATTTCCTGAACTTTAAGCCATGTATTGATGGCTCAAGCCTATAATTCTAATTACTCAGAAGACAGACATGAGTATCATGGTTCAAAGCCAGCCATGGCAGAAATGTCTGATTTTTTGTTGTTGTTGTGGGGCTTGAACTCTGGGATTTTGGGTGCTCTCCCTCAGCTATTCAGCTCAAGGCTATACCACTTGAGTCACAGCACCACTTCTGGTTTTCTGGTGGTTAATTGGAGATAATAATAATAAATGCTGATACTTTAATGCTTTCATATAAGGTAATTAGTTCAGTCACTAGAAGACTCTACAGCCATTGGTCTCCCCAAGCCCCCTTCAGGTCCCAGTCAAACATTTAACTTAGTTGCATCTAAGATGCAACTAAGCCAGTGCTGAATGAATTTCAACAAGTGCAAACACATCAAATAAGTAACAACTGACATTCAGTAACATAACCTCCAAGTTCTCTGACTAAAGAGCTTAATAAATGCCAAATGATGGAAGCAAGGAAATAAAGAATAAAATTAATGCAATTGAAAATTGTAAGGTCCTCGAAGAAACAACTGCCCAATAAATAAGTGGGCTAATGACTTAAAGAGAAACTTCTCTGAAGAAGAAAGAAGCATGGCCAATAGACACATGAAGAAATGCTCAACCTCCCTAGCCATAAAAGAAATGCAAATCAAAACAACAATGAGATACCTCCTCACCCCAGTTAGAAT
>NW_012281340.1:0-1463 GCF_000151885.1 Dipodomys ordii
TTTTTTTTCTTTTTGCTTATGTGGTGCTGAGGAATCAAACCCAGGGCCTCTGGTATGCAAGGCAAGCGCTCTACCACTGAGCCACCTTCCCAGCCCCGCTTTTACTCTTTTTTTTTTCTTTGCTCTTATGACCTCTTCCCACCTGCTTGCATCTTTTCCTCCATTCATTCATATTACCCCACTGTTTATGTACAAGGATACATAAAATGTAACATTTATTCTTCCATGGTTAGCATGTACTCATTTATTAAATATGTCTATCTAGATACATTCACAAATACATATGTCAGGTACCTTTTTAACTTTTGTTTATGGGGCAAGATAGGGTCAGATTATATATGCTTTTATACTTTGGATTATGTATACCTTGCAAGCAAGTATACCATTCTGGAGGTATACTATTCCTGAGAATTTTTCTCACAGAAATAAAAGTATTGATTTGAAAGACCATCTAGAGCATTTTGTGCAGTATCATTCATAGTAACAGGCAGAAGGAGGGCCACTGAATACATCATGATATATCTACACTATGGGATTTTAGGAAGTCACTTAAAAAAAAAATTGATTTGTGCCATAAGTGTCTCCTCTGCTGTTTCTTCTGTTATGGGTTTTACTGTATTTTTTTTTCATTTACTGACATTCTAGTGAAATTTAAAGACAGGGAAGAAATAAATGTCTGCGAGCAAGCCTCTTAATAATTGAAAATCTGGCTAGGTGAATTTTAAGACCTGACTTCATTTTCTTTCCTCCTAGAGCTCTGAGGTTTTCTTTGACTATTTCCCCTTCCCCTTTTCTTTCCTTTCTGTATTTTGGAGACAGGAAATTCCCAGTCTCCAGAAAGTTACTTTTTTTCTTCCCTGATTTCTAACCTCAACTGGTCTTTTTTGCAAATGCCATCTGAAGGGCACAGTCTGAAACATCATCTCTAAAAGTAAACTCAGGAAATGTCAGTTTAGGAATTGTTTCTTAGATATTTGAATTTTCTTGGTAATAAGACTCATAGAAAAAAGACAGTGTTTCTATAACCGAGGCTATGTTTTTGTTTTCTTTTGCCTCTGTACAGATTTGAAAAAGGACGTATCTATACATTCATCGGAGAAGTTGTTGTCTCTGTGAATCCTTACAAGTTGTTGAACATCTACGGGAGGGATACAATTGAGCAGTATAAAGGTCGTGAGCTGTATGAGAGACCTCCACATCTTTTTGCTATTGCTGATGCTGCTTACAAGGCTATGAAGAGGCGATCAAAAGACACCTGCATTATGATATCAGGTATTTGGAGGGGGTCCTTGGTATGTCCAAGGTCAACATTTACTTATTTTTTTACTTTAGGATATACATGATTGATTTTTTTTTTTTTTTGTCGGTCATGGGACTTGAACTCTGGGCCTGGGCGCTGTCCCTCAGCTCTTCAGCTCAAGGCGAGCGCTCTACCACTTGAGCTACAGCGCCACTTCCAGTTT
>NW_012281341.1:0-1241 GCF_000151885.1 Dipodomys ordii
GCTCTGTGGCTCAAGTGGTAGAGCGCTAGCCTTGAGCTGAAGAGCTGAGGGACAGCGCCCAGGCCCAGAGTTCAGGCCCCACAACCGGACCCAGAAAAAAAAAAAAATGAAGTCCTAGTTCTCCAGGAGTTCTGAACCTGAAAGAGGAACACACACATTCGTGTGCACACACAACATTTATAATGGGAACAGCAAACATGGGTTGTTTCTTTGAGGTGGCCCTTGAAAAGAAAGAAAGAAGCTAATAGAATAGTATCAACAGCTTCGTGTATAGGTCAACAGATGAGAGTTTGTGGTTATGCTGAACTTAACATTATAAGATTAATATGAATGAAACCTGGATGTGTTGAAGGCGAGAAAGGAAAAGAGTCTGTAAAGCTCTTAACATCAAGCAGAATGTGCAGTTAAAAAAAAAAGTAGTATATGTCTGTCATGCTAGAGAGAGGAATGATAAAACAACTTCAAAAATAAAGAGCTCTGCTGGTTCAGTCACACATGCCCCTAATCTGGAGCTGCTTGGCGGCTGAGGCAGGGAGATGATAAGTTCAAGGCCAGCTTGAGGCAGTTTAGCAAGACCTCATTTCAAAATAAAGAGGGCTGAGGATGTAACTCAGTAGAGTTTACTTAGCATTCATGAGTACCTGGGCTCAAGCTCCAGTATTCTAATTAGGTAATAAATAAGCTTGGGTCTCAATTATTGAGGCATACTCAAATTTTGCCTTGTTTCAAACCTATAAAGTGTTAACTTACAAAGTGATAAACTTTTAAAGTTAGTGCTTTCTCCTACCCTAAAAGCAAAGAAAATCCTTCTTGAGTAGAAAGATAGAGGTATTTCTGACTTTTGGATGTAGATGATAACAGATTCATTTAATATTATTTGACTCTTCTGAAGTCTTCAGGGAGAAATACAAACTTTAATACAAATGCCACTGAACATACTTGGTATTTTTTTTTGCTTAAAAAGTAAAAGTAATGCAATATGTTTTATTGAAGTGATCATTGCTGAAAGCAAGCAGTCAGAAAGAACACGTTGTTCTATTCATTTCACTTATTAGTTACTAAAAATAAAAATAAAATTCTAGAGTTCTCCATAAGGTAAACAGAGCCACACTGTACAACAATAGAACTAGCCATGATTTGAAGGTTCTTAGAAATAAGTGATCCTGCCCACTCTCTCCACTTCTCTTCCATCTAGTATTAGAATGCCTAGCTACAGCAATAAGACAAGATGCAGACATAAA
>NW_012281342.1:0-1429 GCF_000151885.1 Dipodomys ordii
AAAAAAAAAAAAAGTATGAGGTGTAACTAAGAAGCCCCATACTGGGAAGGGGAAAAAAGTCTTATAAAATATTTTAGAAACTTAAAGAAGTGAATTACATTTTAAAAAGACATCGACTAAAACTGCAAATAAAAATGTAAAAACTTTTCAAAATACCTTAAAAGTCACAGAAAGATTAATTTGTAATTTCTTTTACAAAATTACCATAACTTCCAAAGGTTGCTAGCAGACCTCTTTCATTTTTGGGGGGAGTGGGTTTTTTATGGTTATTATAAAGGTGATATACAGAGGAATTAAAAGAATACATTCCTTTTTTTTTTTTCTGGTCAGTCCTAAGGCCTGAACTCAGGGCCTGGGTACTGTGCTTGAGCTCTTGCTCAAGTCTAGCACTTTGAGCCACAGCTCCACTTCCAGTTTCCTAGTGGTTAATTGGAGATTAAAGTCTCACGGCCTTTCCTGCCTGGAATGGCATTGAAGCATATCCTCAGATCTTGGCCTCCTTGGTAGCTAGGATTACGGGTGTGAGCCACGGGGACCTGGCTAGAAATATCTTACGTAAGTTGATTGACTGTCAACTTGGAATCTATTAAAGATAAATCATGGTTTAACAAAATGTGCCATAGACTACCTTTAGGGTAGTAATGATATGAAGATATAAGTTGGACTTCCTTCCATGTTTTAGGTCTGTCTGAAGTTCTCCTTTAGAATTATAAACTTCTCGTTCTGCACCTTTTTCTAGCTCTTTTCTCTAACTCTGTTACCCAGAACCTACACTATAATCAAGTTGCCCTTCCTGACCCCCAAGTTGCCCTCCCCATTCACCCAAATGTGATCCTCACTTGCTTTTTTGTTTGTTTGTTTGTTTTTATTTTGGTTAGTTGTGGGGCTTGAACTCTGGGCCTAGGCACTATCGCTCAGCTTTTCATCTCAAGGCTAGAGCTCTACCGCTTTAGCTACAACTCCACTTCCAGCTTTTTCTGTTTATATGGTGCTGAGGAATCAAACCCAGGGCTTCATGTATGCCTGGCAAGCACTCTACCACTGAGCCACCTTCCCAGCCCCCTTTACTTGCTTTTAAAGAGAAGTAATTTCATAACACAGGTTCCATCTCTGATGGAAATTGATTCTTCCTGCAGTGGTTTGGTTTCTTTTATCAGTCTTTCTCCAGAAGCTATTTAGTACCATATGGCTGGTTCTTCTTACCTGTTGAATATTTACTATGTGCTTCAAGTGCTCAATGGAGCCTTTAGTGTAGAGCGCAATGTAGTGTAGAGTGAAATTTAACTGTATGGGCCATAGCCTTGCCAGCCACCCTAGCCACCTTTTTTTGGGGGGTGGGGGGGTCCGGTCGTGGGGCCTGAACTCTGGGCCTGGGCGCTGTCCCTCAGCTCTTCAGCTCAAGGCTAGCGCTCTACCACTTGAGCCACAG
>NW_012281343.1:0-3158 GCF_000151885.1 Dipodomys ordii
CCCCCCCCCAAAAAAAAAAATCAGTGGATCCATGAAGTTTGAGACCAGCTTGAGCAAGACCTTTTCTCAAAACAGACAGATATAGTAGGACTAGCTAGATTGTATGAACTATGGTTTTACTTACTTAGTTTTAAATATTTTCTAGAAATAGAAATGTGTAACTGCATAGAAATTTTAGACTGGATTTTGAGAGGACTGCCCTTAAGATGTAGATTTGGAGTTACTTACTTAGAGTATAAAATTAGCTAACTACAATAAAGCTTGTGTGCCAAGAGGTTAGGAGTAAGGTTTCACCATAATAAGTTGAATAAAGCTTAACCTTCTCTTAAAGTTTTTATAAGGCACTAGCAATTTTAACTTTTCTTTTCTGTTTACTGTGTCCACTGAGCAGTTCTATAGAGACAGAAGGACGAAAAGGGAGGAAACAGATGAGACCCAGGATAGTTCAGCAAGAAGCATGAAGGAGGAGGGGTAACAAGTATAACAAGAAATGTACTCACTAGCCTGGTACTGGTGGCTCACGCCTGTAATCCTAGCTACTCAGGAGGCTGAGATCTGAGGATCATGGTTCAAAGCCAGCCCGGGCAGGAAAGTCTGTGAGACTCTTATCTCCAATAAACCACTAGAAAGCCAGAAGTGGCGCTGTGGCTCAAGCAGTAGAGCACTCGCCTTGAGCTGAAGAGCGCAGGGACAGAGCCCAAGCCCAGAGTTCAAGCCCCATAACCACCCCCCCCCAAAAAAAAGAAATATACTCACGATCTTACTTATGTAACTGTAACCCCTCTGTACATCACCTTGACAGTAAAAAAAATAAAAAAAGAAGCAATAAAACAAAACCAAAGTTATCTCAAAAATAGAACGAAGCAAATCTAGCACAGATTGGAAATCAACCAACTTGAGATGGCATTTCAGTACTTCCTGAAAACTGCTGAAATTTCAGTGGTCTGCTTGAGTGACGGGTGCTGTGTGTGTTGTAAAGCTTCTCAGAGTACTGAGTTTCTCTAGTAAATATGAATTTATTGATTGTTATAAAAATTGAAGTCTACATAAATGTATACCATTTATCTATAAAGACAAAAGAAAAGATTTATTCTAGGGCATTCTTAAACTTGGATTTCACTGAGTGTGTCTTGGGTAGCAAGTTTGAGCAACGTGTGTATGTAGTGACCAGCAGACCAGGGTGAAAGGGAGGTCCCTGCTACAGTGCTCCTAGGGGGATTTGCTTCCAGGGGGATTACTCAATTTAGGGAATTTTTTTGTACATAGATTTGAATATTGGTATGAGTGGCATGTGATATGAGAGATGAAGATTAATTTGGAAATTGGGTGTGGAGATTGGATGATCATTAAGATAGATTTAAAATGATGTTAGTATTTCAGGCACAGAAGTGTTAAGGTAGAAGAAGCTAGGAGAGAGGGGACAAGTTTTGGTAGGTTCAAGTTATTTTTTTGCTTATTTGCAAGTTTGAGATGCCAAGCTGAAATGTAAAATGACTAGTTTAGGAAACATGTCCAAGCTAGAGAGACAGATCTGAGAGCTATCATTAATGATCAGGTGTTTTAAATCATAGGACTGTTAAAATCCTCCCAGAAGTAAATGGAATTACAGAATCCCCAAATAAGAAAGAATCTGCAAAGGGATTCTGTAAAATTTAATAAATACGAAATAGTTGATTGTTTTTTAGTCATCTTTACTTAGGTATAGCTGACCTAAAACAAAATAAAGTTACCTAGCCCACGAGTTTAAAAAATGTAAAACTATGTAATTGCTGCCCACATCTAGATAATGGGACATTTCTCTGATGCCAGAAAGACCCTTTGTGTACCTTTGTGGCTGCCCTACCTGTCCTCTGCAGCCAGCAGCTCTCTTCTGTCACAGTTCTGTCTGTTCTGGAATTTCATACAAATGTATCATAGAGTATCCAGTCTCCCCGTGCCTTTAGCATTGTATTTTAAAAATGCATCCATTGTATTTATCAAATTTGTTCCTTGTGTTGTTGGACAGTCTACTGGTGTGTGAATATACTACAATTTATGTATCCTATTAATGAACATTTAGTTTATTTCAGTTTTGGCATTTAGGAATAAAACTTCTAGAACATTTTTTTTAAGTTTGAAGACATTTTAATTTTCCTCATATCCCTGGACACAGGTCTAGCCATGTGGAACCCTGTGCCGTACCTTCTTCAACATTCTTGTAGGAGTCCTTTTTGTGGATATGTTTCCTTTTCTTGTATAAATATATACAAGAAGAATTGTAAAAGCATAGGATAAAAGTATTTTAGTTGAACCAGGTGCTAGTGGTTCACACTATAATTCTGGCTACTCAGGAGGTTAATATCTGCAAGATCACAGTTCAAAGCCAGCCTAGGAAGAAAAATCTGTGAAACTCCATCTCAAAAAAAAAATGGGCTAGAGGTGTGGCTTAAGTGATGGAGCTCTAAACCAAGCGAGTTTGAGGTCCTGAGCTTAAACTTCAGTATCACATAATAATAATAGTAGTAGTAGTAGTAATATAGGCATAAAATCACACACATACATTGTAAATATATGTGTATCTTAGGCACACCGCAAATCATGATACTTTGTTCAGAACTTTAATGTTCTCTCTTGCAGGGTAGGAATACCAGTTGATGTACCACATGGGTTTTATTTTGTAGATTTTTCTTTCATATACTAATTGCATAAAACAATGAGTTTCACTGTGATATTCCCATAATTATATATTTATATATGTGTATATTAGTATACTTCCCAAGTTGTCCCTCTTTAGACTAAAGAGCCCAGAAATAAAGGAACAGATACATGGTGCTATCATGGTTTGCATCTGAAATGTGTCCCAAAGGCCATGTATTAAAGACGTGGTTCCCTAAGTAGCAGTGTTGGGAGGTGAGAGGGGCTGTGGGGACCCAGCCCTCCTCCTCCCCTCCAACTTACTAGATGTGTTTTCCACGATGTCCCGATGCGTTCCTCCACAGGCCAAAAGCAGTGAGGCCTGTTGATCATAGGTAGAAACCCCCAGAAGTGTGAGGCAGAAGCTTCTATTTTTCTTTTTTTTCTTTTTTGGGTCTGGTCGTGGGGCCTGAACTCTGGGCCTGGGCGCTGTCCCTCAGCTCTTCAGCTCAAGGCTAGCGCTCTACCACTTGAGCCACAGCGCC
>NW_012281344.1:0-5229 GCF_000151885.1 Dipodomys ordii
AGGATTACAGGCTTGAGCCACCAGCGCCCAGCTTTATCCAGTTATCTTAATCCATCAAGAGTTCTGCAGCAATTGAAGAACTAAAAATCCAAACAGTAACAACAGAAGTCTCTGATTCTATGGTCTATACCTGCTTAGCTCCTGTCCTTGCAGATGAAGTGGATGCTGCTGGTAATGGCCAAAGACTTCAAATACAATAGGCTTGGTTTTGATATAATCCACAAATGACTCAGTGACTTCCACTGCAATCTAATGAGAAATAATGCCAAATGAGATTATGGAAAGATTTATTACAAAAAAAGTTCCTACTTTGCTTTTGTCAGAACTTTAGCACTTTTAAAAAAGTTGTTTTTTTTTTTTAAATTCTAAAGGTGATTTTCAGAGGGGTTACAGTTACATCAGTCATGTAAAGAGTACTTTTTATGTTGTTGTTGGTTGTTGGTTGTGGGGTTTGAACTCAGGGCCTGGGCGTGGTCCCTGAGCTCTTCAGCTCAAGGCTAGTGCTCAACCACTTTGAACCACAGCACCACTTCCCATTTTCTGTTGGTTAACTGGAGATAAGTCTCATGGCTGTTCCTGCCCAGGCTGGCTTTGAACAGCAATCCTTAGATCTTAGCCTCTTGAGTAGCTATGATTACAGGTGTGAGCTACTGGTGCCTGGTGAGAGTTCATTTCTTTTTAGACAATGTCATCCCTTCTCTGATGCTCTCTCTCAGTTAACTTTAGCACCCTTACACATCCTGTCTGTAGTGAGTGTTGTTACATAGTCCTCTTGCACCAAAGGATGAGCTCTCCTTTTCATTCTACAACTCTCTTCCCCACTGGGATAGTGTGGAGATGGAACCCAGGACCTCACACTTGCTAGGCAAGCATTCTACTACTAGAGCTAGTAAGTCCCTAGCTATCCCCCTCCTGTTATTGCAGTATTGAGGTTTGAACTCAGGACCTTCTGCTTACTAAGCTGGTATTCTACCATTTGAGTCATGCCTCTATCTCAGCTTTCTTCTGGTTATTTTTTGGAGATGTAATGTCACCAACTTTTCTGCCTGGACTGGCCTTCAACCTCAATTCTTCAGATCTCCTGAACAGCTAGGATTATAAATCAACATTGCTTGTTCCCACTCCCTGCCTTTTTTTGTTGTTGGTCTTGGGCCTTGAACTCAGGGCCTAAGTGTTTATCCCTGAGCTCCTTCACTCATGGCTAGTGCTCTACCACTTTGAGCCACAGCACCACTTCCAGTTTTCTAGTGGTTAAATGAAGATCAGAGTCTCACAGACTTTCCAGCCCGGGCTGGATTTGAACCAAGATCCTCAGATCTCAGCCTCTTGGGTAAATAGGATTACAGGCATGAGACACAAGTGCCTGTCTCCCTTTTGTTTTGATTTTGGTTTTGAGATAGGGTCTGGGTAACTTTGCTCAAGCTGGCAGAGAACTCAAGAACCCCCTGCCTCCACCTCCCAGACAACTGGGATAACACCATGCCCAACGCGCTTCTCATTCTAAAGTAACGTTACTAGGCTTCAGGCCTTCAAAACTGCCCACAATGTGCCCCCATTGACTCAGCCCTGCTGCCTTTCACACACAGTTTCAGTGCAGCTGAACTTGCCTGCTGCTCTTCTGCCTGCTTTTTTCTTTTCTTGTACTCCAACCCTGCCAGAGGCCCTCCCATATCTCCATGCATCTAAGTCATTCCTATACTAAATGCCCATCTCAAATAGTAGTAACAATAAGAAAAGTAGCCAGGTGCTGGTGGCTCACACCTGTAAACTTAGCTACTCAGAAAGCTGAGATCTAGGGGCTGGGAAGATGACTGAGTGGTAGAGTGCTTACCTTGCATGCATGAGGCCCTGGTTCGATTTCTCAGCACCACACAAGCAAAAAGAAAAAAGCCGGAAGTGGTGCTGTTGCTCAAGTGGTAGAGCGCTAGCCTTGAGCTGAAGAGCTGATGGACAGCACCCAGGCCCAGAGTTCAGGCCCCACAACCGGACCAAAAAAAAAAAAAAGAAAAAAAAAAGAAAGCTGAGATCTGAGTACTGAGGTTCAAAGCCAGTCTGGGCAGAAGAGTCCATTAACTCTTAGGTCCAGTTAACTACCACAAAGCCACAAGTGGAGCTGTGTGGCTCAAGTGGTAGAGGGCTAGTCTCAAGCTAAAAAGCTCAGGGACAGTGATCAGGCCCTGAGTTCAAGCCCCAGGACTGTCACAAAAACAAACAAACAAAAAAACAGAAAGGGAAAAAAAAGTATTGAGTGTAGAGTGTCAGGTATAATGCCAAGTTTGACACATTTTTTATTATTATTCTATATCCTTCAGAAAACTGACCTTTCTCCACCCAACCACCCCCAACCAGCTAAAAAATTAATTATCTCTCCATATGAAAATAATTTCTCTTTCTCCACTCCCACTGCATCCTGAATGTTTTTCTCATGTTTTCCATGTTATATCTCTCTTATCATAATTCTAAGCACCTTGGGGGGCACCCAAGGTACAGCTGCATCCCCAAACATGTCGAGCACGCCTTGTGCACAACTGCTGATGAATATTTATTAGATTCATGCATGTTCACATTATACAAATACCAAGAGTGAGAGGTGATTTCATGAGAAGTGGGGACCCTGGACTCAAGGGCCACATTTCTCTGTGTTTAAATGGATCTCTACCTTGTCCCTAGCTTGGCTGCCCTCTGAGTGACGTTAGTTACTCACTGCCTCCGTTACCTCAGCAATAATATAAGGATCATTAGAGTCTATGGTGTGAGGGAAGCATTAAATGCAAAGAAAAATTTCCAATTAAATCCATCAACATTAGCCATTGTAACAAACGTGGAGAATTTTTTTTTCTTTCTTTCTTTTTTTTTTTTTTTTTGGGTCTGGTTGTGGAGCCTAAACTCTGGGCCTGGGTGCTGTCCCTCAGCTCTTCAGCTCAAGGCTAGTGCTCTACCACTTGAGCCACAGCACCACTTCCTTTTTTCTTTTTTGCTTATGTGGTGCTGAGGAATCGAACTCAGGGCCTCATGCATGCAAGGCAAGCGCTCTACCACTGAGCCACCTTCCTAGACCACGTGGTGAATTTTCCGAATTGAGTTTTAGTGAAATTTTATCTTAGAGACAAAGACAGCTGTAAGGGCATTCCTCACAGCATTAGCTCCAAGGAAAACAGACTGGAATTTAAGTTGGCTATAAAAGGTATTTAATAAGTTCTGCTTTATTTGCATTCAAAATAACATAATTATCCTAGATTTAAATGACAGCATATTAACTTTAACAAAAGTGATAGTAAACATGTTTTATTTTTCTAGGGCCAAAGCATTAAAACAATGCATTCATACATTCAAAGTGATGGAAGATTTCATTCCTGGGCCAGCTGTGCACCACTGTAATTCAGCGTCTGCTGCGGATGACCTCACCACCCAGGCACGAGCCCCTCCCTCCATTGTCTTCTCCACTAGCTCCCTCCCGCACAAGGCAGCTGGGCCTCGCTATCTTTCCTCCGCCAAGAAAGCCAAACTACCACAAACCCCAATGTGTCTGACAAAAACGTCCAGGTTACTCACATTCTGCACATGATAAAAGCCCAGGGGACTTCCTCTGCCATTGTTCTTGAGGGGTTCAGTGGAGAATGCTTCATCATGGCGATGCAAAAAACTTAATAAAAAGGTAAGACAAGCTGGATTACATGTTTTCATTTGGATTCTGTTACGAGAGCCTGCCTTGCATCCAGTGGTAAGAAGCATCCCACTTAAGCAGGTTTTTTTTTTTTTTTTTTTTTGCCAGTTCTGGGGCTTGAACTCTGGGCCTTAACACTGTCCCTGAGAGCCTCTTTTGCTCAAGGCTGGTACTCTACCACTTGAGCCAGAGTGCCACTTCTGGCCTTTTCTGTGTATGTGGTACTGAGGAATCGAACCCAGGGCTTCATGCATGCTAGGCAAGCACTCTGCCACTAAGCCATATTCTCATGTGGCTCTCATGTTTTTCATCTTTCTTTCCTAAGAGCATTCCCATCACTTACATGTAAAGCACTCTAGAGCCCAAATGACATCTCAGTTAACAGCTAGCTAGGCAGGCAGAACAAAGGAGGGGCTTACTTGAATTGACAGAAGATGTCTGCATACTCTGGGAGGATCCCACTGGCCTGTAACACTGTGACTCGGAAAGTGAAGGCACTACCCAGTTTCAGGTGGTTGCCAATCTCTTCAGAAAACCCTTCCATTACCATCTTTCCATCCAGTAAACTGCCTGACTTCAAATCTAAAGAGGGTCAGATGAACATACATTTGGTTTGAAGAATGGAAAAAAGGTGGTGTCGGGCATTCTCCCCATTCCTAGTTGAAGAAAGCAAATTACATCCCTTGACAGTTTCTTCCTCCCCCTCTTTGAGAATGTTCCCGATAGCAGTCATCTCTGTTACTCACCCAAGTCATTCATTCGACTGATTTCTTCTGGAGGAGTGATGACTTCTGAACTCTGACCCTGTCCTTCTACAATCCTTAGCTCCTCCAAGGACAGACCTGAACGCGTCATTGCAACTGAAGAAAAGTCACTCTGGAAGTGAGGCAGAGGTAGGTTTAGAAGGAAGCAGTATAAATGCGCCCCCCCACACACACCATTTCCTTGTTTATTTCCCTAACAAATAAGTGACTAGAAGATGATGTGGATTAAAGAGCTGTCTGGGAAAAGGCAGCATGCAAACATGCACACATTGGATTTGTACTGGTATGTCCTGTACCTTACTCAACAACTCTGGGCTTACCAGCATCCTGCTTAGAGCTCTAGGCAGGGAAACTGGCTTCCAATGCAAAAACTTCCTCACACACCCATCTACTTCTCTCCCTTTCCTCATGGCCCTCCTTCCTAAAGATTTCTCACCTCATTAAAGTATTCATTATCAAAAGATATTTTAGCCGTCCCTGACTGTCGAATTCCAGAGCCATAATCAGGAGCTTCTTCATCCGCTAAGTAGAAAAAAACCCAGCGCACATTAAATGACAGTATACATGTGAGGAGAGGATTACAGAATATAAACAGGAAAGTCCTTTTACATAAAAACAATTACAATGGCTACAAACACCTCTGTTCATGTACATTTATCATCTTCTTAGCTTAAAGAGAACTGTTTAGAACTTTACAACTTTGGTGGGGGGGAGGATGGGAAGGGATGGGAAGGGGAAACAAAGGAGGAGGCTACAATGCTTGATAAGAAATGTACTCATTATCTTGCCCATGTAATTGTA
>NW_012281345.1:0-2448 GCF_000151885.1 Dipodomys ordii
TCAGCTCAAGGCAAGCGCTCTACCACTTGAGCTACAGCGCCACTTCCGGTTTTCTGGTGGTTTATTGGAGATAGGAGTCTCACAGTCTCTCCTGCCCGGGCTGGCTTTGAACCTGGATCCTCAGATCTCAGCCTCCTGAGTAGCTAGGATTACAGGCGTGAGCCACCAGCGCCCGGCTAGCAATTGGCTTTTTTAAATTAACCTTGAACCTTAAGACAGTTTGCTAAAGTTGAAGTTCAGATTACTGATTTTAGAAATCTGATTATTGACTACTGATTTTCCTTCTTTTGTATATGCATTTAATATTGTGAATTTCCTTCTAAGATCACTTTCATGGCCTTCCACCATCTTGGTAAGTTACATTTTAATTCTCACTTAATTTAAAGTATTTTACATTTCTCTTAAGATTTATACTTTGATTCATATGTAATGTGGACATAGGATTATTTATCTCCAAGAATGTTAGAAGATTTTTCTAGCTATCTTTCTCATTGATTTCCAGCTTAATTCCATTGTGATCTGATAGCAGACATTGTATGATTTAATCTTTTAGGTTAAGGCAAATTTAATGTCCCAGAATGTGGACTGTCTTGGTCTAGGTTCCATGTGAGCTTGAAAAAGAAGGGACAGGGGCTGGGAAGGTGGCTCAGTGGTAGAGCGCTTGCCTTGCATGCATGAGGCCCTGGGTTCGATTCCCCAGCACCACATAAGCAAAAAAAAGAAAAAAAGCCGGAAGTGGCACTGTGGCTCAAGTGGTAGAGCGCTAGCCTTGAGCTAAAGAGCTGAGAGACAGCACCCAGGCCCAGAGTTCAGGCCCCACGACCAGACCCATCCCCCCCCCCAAAAAAAAAGAAGGGACATTCTGCTAATGTTGAATGAAGTAGTCTACATCAATTCTATCTAGTTGCTTGACAGTCCTCATTGATTTTCTGGCTACTGAATCTGTGCACTGCTGATAATGGGATGTGGGAGTTTCTAGCTGTGTGGTGAATGTTCTCTGTGCACTTTTATGAGGTTTTGCCTCATGTGTTTTGATGCACTTGTTAGATGTGTGTGCATTCTTTTCCTCTGACCCTCTCTTTTCTTCTCTGACTCTTTTATTACTACCTAGGACTCTTTTTATCCTGATAACTTGCTTTACTCTCAATTAGCATAGCTACTTCCACTTGATTTTGCTTAGTGTCAGTGTGATACATCTTTATCTATTAATTTGCTTTTACTCCATATATATTTGGTTTCTTGTATACATCATGTAGTTGGTTCATATCTTTTGCTCCATTTTGAAAAATCTCTGTGCATATGTGCCACTGATTTCTTTTTAAATGTAGACTTTAAAAAATTAGGCAAGCTTGTGGAAAAGGTAAGGTACATAAATTAGGGGATGCAAATATCTATCTATATTGTCAATATTTCATTTTTACAGCATGTTTGTTAGCTATATTGTTTAACATATTATTTTTCACTTGCTATTTTGGAGATCCTGTATTGTAAAGAAAACTTTTGTTGAAAAAGCAACAATAATTCTTTTGAACCTCGGTGTCAGATATATTCCATTCCTCAGCCAGGTGCTGGTGGCTCACGCCTATAATCCTAACTACTCAGGAGGCTAAGATCTGAGGATGGCAGTTCAAAGCCAGCCTGGGCAAGAATGTCCATAAGACTCTTATCTCCAATAAACCACCAGAAAACTGGAAGTGGCACTCTGCCTCAAGTGGTAGCCTTTGACATGAAGAGCTGAGGGACAGTGCCCAGGCCCAGAGTTCAAGCCCCATGACCGAGATAAAAAAAAAAAAATCCATTCCTCCTTGAGATACAGTTTTTTTTCTGTATTTATGCTGATACTGGAGCTTGAACTAAGGGCCTGAGTACTTTCCGTTGCCTTTTTTTTGTCCACGATTGGTGTTCTACCACTTGAGCCACACCTTCACTTCTAACTTTTGCTAGCGAATTAGAGATATGAGTCTTATAGACTTTCTTGCTTGACTAGTTGAAACTAGTCAACCCCAGATCCTCAGATCTCAGCCTCCTGATTTCAGGTGTGAGCCACTGCACCCAGCTCCTTCTATTTTTCTGAGGTAATGTTTTTAAGTATTTTTTCAGGTTGGATGGACCTGATACATCAGCAGCTCTGGTGGTTTGCTTCTCTTAGATTGCTGTGGGATTAGTAAAGAATGCGGTGAGAGCCCTGCTGGTCTCAAAGCTTATGATACACTGGGTTCAGGGAATCTTATTAACAAAAATGTAGCTTGACTACCTGAATGACCCAGCTGGAAGCACCATATTGCTGTCCAAAATGATCCCCAAGAAGGGGCGGCTTCTAGGGTGCAAGTGAGCTGCAGTGGTATTGGGCTACACCTCTGATGTCTAAAATGACTACTGGGGGCTGGGAAGGTGGCTCAGTGGTAGTGCTTGCCTTGCATGCATGAGGCCCTGGGTTTGATTCCTCAG
>NW_012281346.1:0-3853 GCF_000151885.1 Dipodomys ordii
CTTTTTTCTTTTTGCTTATGTGGTGCTGAGGAATCGAACCCAGGGCCTCATGCATGCAAGGCAAGCGCTCTACCACTGAGCCACCTTCCCAGCCCAAGAAATCGTATTTTTTGAGATTCCTTAATATCGAAAACAAAGCAAATAATTTGCTTTCTCCAGTTCCAGTCAATATGTATTGAAGGTCTTGATAAGTGACTTACAGTTTTGAGTTATATCACATTTGAATGGATGATATGCAAATGTATGCAAATTTGCATAATTTAGTATAGTAGATAAAACTTCCAAATAAGTCACATTATTAAAGTCCCTATGAGCCAGGCACAAGTGGCTTACACCTGTAGTCCTCCTACCTTCTTAGGAAGCTGAGATCTGAGGACATGGTTTGAAGCCAGCCTAAACAGGAAAGTCTGTGAGACTCTTATCTCCAATTCACCACCAGAAAACCGGAAGTGGCACTGTGCCTCAAAGTGGTAAAGCACTTGCCTTGAGCAAAAGAATTCAGAAACAGTGCCCAGGCCTTGATTTTAAGCCCCGTGACTTATAAATAAAAAAATAAAATATTTTTGATTAGTCTACCACACTCGGTAGAGTGTGAAATGAATAACATATATCAGCACATTCTTATCAGGTCACAATTTCCTTTGTTGCAACTGCCCTTGGTTTGGTTTTAGAAAGCAATCATAATGGGAATATATAGGAATAGACTCAGAGGCATCATCTAAAATACTGCCAGAAGCAAAACTGGGCAGTAAATGATAAAGCTGAAATTCTATGGAGATTTTTCAACTCCTAATAAGAGGATAATTTGGTAGAAAGTAGTGTAAAATCAACTTTTTAACAGACTTATTGAGATCCAAGATGAGAATATACTCCTTTTTAATTTGGGTGCCTCCAGAAGCTGACTTTGAGGCAAGAATTAGAATGCAAGAGTTTTTTCTAGAATGAGGAAGAGAGGTAGGAAGTAGGTAGCCAATAAGGGATACATAATTAAGCCATTCAAGACAACTAGAGCTAATCCTGAGAACAGAGAGGAATTTTAAACAAAAAATGTAGCAGTCTAAGGTCAAATATAAATTTGACTTTGTGAGATTTTCAATCTATATAGTATGCGGTAAACCAGTATCCTAGAGATGCTAAATGACTCCTCCAACTCCACAGTAACCTCTGCTACTATATTTTTTCTAGGGTTTGAACTCAGAGCCTAGGCACTGTTTCTGAGCCTTGTTACTCAATGCTGGCATTCTACCACTTGAGCCACAGTTCCATTGCTGGCTTTTTACTGGCTAATTAGAGATAAGAGTCTTATAGACTTTTCTGCCTGGGCTGACTTCAAACCTCAGTCCTCAGATCTCAGCCTCTTGAGTAGCTAAAATTACAGATATCAGCCGCCAGTGCCTGGCATTCCTCTGAAATATTTAACTGACGAGGTTTATACGGTATGCAAGTTATATACCTCCACTTCACCCTGATACTTGAGTATAATGATGGCTTAAGGAATCCATTTCAGGTAACTTTCTCAGTTCTATACTTAAAAAGAAACAGAATGATATTTTTAAAAAAATAGAATAGAGCTGAGTATGGTGATCCCAGCACCCAGAACCCTAAGACAGGAATATCACAAGTCCAAGGCCAGTCTGCTCTACAAAGAGAGACTGTCTCAAAAAAAAAAAAGAAAAACAGGAAGTAAAGAAATTAGAAAATATACACTGTTACCTTTATTGCTACATGAAACATAACTTTTTCATTTCCCAGTATCAATTCAAATGTGATAATACAACTACAAAACTGTAAGTCGTACCATCTAACTACAGTTAGAACCAAAAAGTAACAAAAGAAGGAAAAGAAAGTGAGGCAAAGGTTGGCACCCCAGTGGAACAGAGTTCATGCACAAAACTTGTACTTAATTCAAAATTCTGATGAGTTCAGTAAGCTGAACTCATTTGGTCTACCACCATCTCTCCATCCACTCTCCACCCCTCTTTCATGCTGTGTCCAAAAGGCTCATTACTAGGAATTATACCATCTCGGCTTCCTTGCTTCCTTCCTTTCTTTTCATTGGGAGGCATTGACAAGAAGCAGAGGTAAGAGGACAGATGACCTTGCCAAGGTCCTAGAAATAGCTGCTTACCTCCACCAAAGCAGTTCCTTCCCACTGTGCAGTCCCTCCAGGCTCTCTGGTACTGTTCTTTCCTCTTCTACCCAAAGACATAAAAGTGGAAGTGGGCCCTGACTCTAGAAGTCTCAGGGTGCCTCACCGTCCCCTTTGGTTCCCTTAACCTTGCTCACCCCTCTGTTAGCAGCCCCTTCCTTAAGTTCATTTGCATTAAATTTACTTGAGTGAACATTTTTCTGACAAAATCCCAACTGATGACAGTTAACTGTTTTCCTAACAAAGAGCAGTTTCGAAACATGTCAGATCTTTGATAAGTGTTTATACAAGTGAAATCCGAAGGATTCTAGGGAACAACTCAGCAAAACAAAATAGCCAAGCAAGGCACTGGTGTCATGCTTGTAATCCTAGCTACTTCGGAGGCGGAGAACAAGAATATCAAAATTTAAGGCCAAGCCAGGGAGAAGCTTGTGAGACCTCTTCTCAACCCATACCTAACATCGCAAACTACACAGTGTTCTAATATTGGGAGGAACTCAGTACCAGGCCATTCTGGGCAAAAAAGTCCATGCTGGACATGATGACTCTGGTAACATCAAAAAACCTAAACATAGACAGATCATTGCTATCCATCCACCCAGAGTATGTAAATGAAGAGCAAGTATGTAGGTTTGTAGGAATCACTCAGTCCTGATTGGTTGATTGCAGATCACAGCTCTTTGGTCTGTAGAATGGTTTGTTGTTGTCCTTGTTGTTTTTAACAGCATGGGGAAAGTTTTTAATCTTGCATTCATTTAGCTGTGCCAGTTCTTAGAAAGGATCCTAATATTTTTCCAAATCTAGTTCAGACATAAAATCAACCCCCTCCTAGTAAATTGTTCTCAAGGGAATGAATTATTCTCAAGGGCTGCCATTCTTTTCTTAGAGATTGTTGTTACTGTAACAAATCATAACAGATATAATGATCCTTATACAGTAATAATGATCCTTCCTTTGACAAGGATAGAGATAATGGAATGATCTCCCCTTTGGCAAGGATGTGGATTGCAGTGGGGTACCATATGAATCATTTACTGGAGAATGAAAAGTGGGAAGATCAAACACCTCAGTAAGTTCTGTCCTCCCATTTGCCAAGAATTCAGTCAATCATGTTCCCAAGGGTGGGGGTGGGGGCATATTAGTCTAGACATAGTTTGGAAGCCTGATGTTTAATTTTTAGGTGAAAGTTTGGTGAGATTATGGCGGCAAAGATGCATACTCAGATGAGGTTAGATTAAATTAATCTAACATAGTTGAAAGAATACTAGGGATGAAGAAAGAAGAATCTCTGTGGGTTGCATGTGTACATAGGGAAGTTTGATATAGTGTGTCTCCTCTCACAAGTCCCCTGTAAGAATTTAATAAACTGTGGGCCAGTATGTAGGTAATGTTCAGAAGACAGCTGTTAGTGCTCTTACAGTTTTTTCAACTATAGCACATGGGACTGTTGCATATAGGCCCAGAAAGCATTATAGGTGAATTTTCCGATGACATTAGGCATATTAGCTGTAAGGACATAGAGATAAACTCAGTAGGTAACCTCCTTAGATATATAAAACATGGGAATTGAAGAGAAATTGGTTAGAAATATAATATGCCTAGGGAACCATTATCCCTTGAGAAAGAATTAAAAGAATTAAAGGTAGGGGCTGGGAAGGTGGCTCAGTGGTAGAGCACACTTGCCTTGCATGCCTGAGGCCCTGG
>NW_012281347.1:0-3064 GCF_000151885.1 Dipodomys ordii
CGGGCAGTGACAGAGGCCAGCGGGCAGTGACAGAGGCCAGCGGGCAGTGGCAGAGGCCAGCGGGCAGTGACAGAGGCCAGCGGGCAGTGACAGGGGCCACGGGCAGTGACAGAGGCCAGCGGGCAGTGACAGAGGCCAGCGGGCAGTGACAGAGGCTAGTGGGCAGTGGCAGAGGCCACGGGCAGTGGCAGAGGCCACGGGCAATGAGGAAGCGGGCTGCTGCTCCTGAGACCGAGCACTGCGCGTTGTAGACTGTCGACCACGATTGTCCATTTGTCACTGGAGCCACTTTCTCTCAGCGTTCAAGTCTAGACTATTTCCTAATGAATTTTGATCCTAGGTAGAGCTTGCATGAGGAGTTCTACCTGAGGCCGTGTGGAACACTGCATCAGCAGGTGTGGGAGGAGCCTGTGGGTTTGCCAGGCTTTGGCTCCAAAGGGCTTTATTTTCTAGTAGTTGCCACGCCCAGCCAGCCCTGGACACAGCCCTCCAGCCAGCCCTGAACACAGCCCTCCAGCCAGCCCTGGACACAGCCCTCAGCCAGCCCTGGACACGGCCCCTCCAGCCAGCCCTGGACACAGCCCCTCCAGCCAGCCCTGGACACAGCCCTCCAGCCAGCCCTGGGCACAGCCCTCCAGCCAGCCCTGAACACAGCCCTCCAGCCAGCCCTGGACACAGCCCTCCAGCCAGCCCTGAACACAGCCCTCCAGCCAGCCCTGGGCACAGCCCTCCGGCCAGCCCTGGGCACAGCCTCCAGCCAGCCCTGGGCTCGGCCCCTCTAGCCACTCTTCTGCAGGCCTGTCTGCCCGGGAGCTGTGGTGCATCTTTGGAAGGATGCCTACTTTCTCCTTAGGCATGGCTGCCCACAACACCCACACAGACACTGTCGGTCTGAGGTATCTGGGGTGTCTGCGTTCACACAGGGAGTTGAGCTCTGGAAGATTTCAGCAGTCAAAATGCTCGCTCTTCCCCATGTGTCAGCTCTTCCCCTGTGACCACTGTGGCGTGATTGCAGACACGTTCTTGTCCTGTCTTTCTGGGAGCTACGTTAAGTACTTGCTCTGCGCTTTCTGTGTACATATGCAATGATGTGGTGGCTTCTGATTTTCTTGTTTTTTGGTGCCAATCCTGTCGCTTGAACGCTGGGCACTGTCCCTGAGCTGTTTTGCTTGTTAAGGCTAGTACTCCCCCACCTGAGTCATTCCACTCCCAGCTTTCTTGGTGGTTCATTGGAGGTAAGAGTCTCACGCACTTTCCTGTCCCGGACTGGCTTTGGTCCCTGACCCTCAGATACCAGCTTCCTGAGCAGCGGGGATGACAGGCGTGAGCCACGGCACAGCACACCCCGCTGGTTTCTGGCTACTTTAAAAACTATTTTTGCTTTTAACTCAGTTGTTCCGTGTTACACACTGGGAGTGGGAACCTCATTTCCTGCCCCACTTTCCTCCGTCCTTTGATATCAGTTTAGTTCTCTGCGGAATTCCTCACTGTTGTGTTGATCACAGTGAAGTTCCTCCACTACCCAGACCCGCGGGCTCTGGAGCGGCCGGTGGAATTGTGTGAGTCACGCGCTGTGCACGGCTTCTCGTGAGTCAGCGTTCACTTCCAGTGTTTCAAGGTCACTGACTTCACGGAGACCCCATCCCGCCCCTTCCTCCCTGCTAACCAAACCCTGAGACCTGGCTGCCGCTGCCTGGAGAGAGCCCCCCAAGCTTCTGCTTCCTTCCCCACGTGGTTAGAGATGGAAGGCACGGCATGCTGGTGTAAGATAAGTGCTGAGCAGCCTCTCGGGGCACACACGGGTGAAGCCCATGTGAGCCGGGAAAGTGTGTCGTCGGGTTCTCATCTACTGTGGCTGCCATTGTTTCTGAGTCTTCAGATTTCTGGAGGTTTCTCCTCAACAAGATGCTACTAACATAGGCCATAGGAGCACACGCAGTGAGGGTAGGCTGGCTTCACACTCCCCTTGTGACTGTGGGCTTGGAAGGGGTAATTATATCATAGTTTAATTTATGCTTTCTTAGAGATGGGAAAGTTGACCCCAAAGATCTTGGGGTGTGTGTGCTGTGGGCTAGTTCGTCTGGTACATGTGTAGAATGCTGTTCTTGCTTTGTCTTTTCTTTACTGGCGCTTGGACTTGCTAGCCATGCCTCCAGCTCTGCTTTTCCCTGGTTAATGTTAGGTCAGGGTCTAGCTTCCTGCCAGGCACACTGAGCTGAGATCTCCTGCTTTTAGGCTTTCCGTGGTAGGTTGGGAACACACCATCATCACATCTGGCTTCCCTCGGTGGAGACAAAGCCTCGTGAACTTTCAGCCTGGCTGGCCTTGAATCAAGGTCCTCCCTGTCTAAGTCTCTTACACACATGAGCCACTGGTGTTGTTTCTCCTGGCAGTGTTTGCTGCTCGACATGGGGCTCGGGTGGAGGTCACTAGGTATGTGTTGAGATCTGTTGAACGTTAACGTTCCCAGGGACTTGCCGCCACCTTGGGCTGGCTCCTGCTGTGTGTTGGCCTCTTGATTGTGTTCTAGGTGCTTCCATGGGGGGCCGACAGGGAGGAGGGAGGAGGGAGGGCACAGGAGCTGTCCTGTCTCCGGGGCCCTCGTGGGAGCAGCTCGGCCGGATGGTCTCTGTCTGAGCTTCATGCTCAGTATGCTTGCCATGCTGAGACCAGTTTTGAGGGCTCAGCATACAGTGCGAGGTTCTGGTGTCACTGCTGGGCCAAACGCCTCCTTCCCGTGGATTGTTTCTTATGATTCTTGTGCTCAAGGTTAGTCATATTTCTATTCTTGGATCTTCCAAACCCTCCCAGTGTTGAGGGGCTTGCCAAAAGCATATCCCACATTTCCCATACCTTTACTGTGTGCCTGGATTTAGGCTTTTTCTTGGTTATTCTGTAAATATTTGTTTTTTAAAGAGCAAAGTAGGAGAAGCTTCATGAGCAGATCATTTCTATAGCAGGTCACAGGTGGCCAATTCCTCCACACAGACAGATGGCGTGGCCGTGCCAACCGGAAGGCCAATTCCTCCACACAGACAGATGGCGTGGCCGTGCCAACCGGAAG
>NW_012281348.1:0-1825 GCF_000151885.1 Dipodomys ordii
TGGGCGCTGTCCCTCAGCTCTTCAGCTCAAGGCTAGTGCTCTACCACTTGAGCCACAGCGCCACTTCTGGCTTTTTTCTTTTTTGCTTATGTGGTTTTGAGGAATCGAACTCAGGGCCTCAGGCATCCAAGGCAAGCACTCTGCCACTGAGCCACCTTCCCAGCCCCCCTCCCGATGTAGTTCTATCCTCTCAAGTAGTTAGGAGCTTTAGTCATTTGTAATGACAAAAAATTATGTGTTCCATATTAACATGTACTGTAAGAATTGGGAAGTTCCTTTCTCTCTGTAATATTCTATAAGGCAAACTATGCCAACAACTTTGGTTATTATTATCCAGAGACATTTTTTTTTCTTTTGGCAGTACTGCGTATTGAACTCAGAGCTTTAGGCATGCTGAGCAAGAGCTCTATCACTTGAGCCACACCCTCAGTCCTTTTGTTTGTATCTGGTTTTGTCCTGGCTGCCAACATGTCCTGAGCCAACATGTTAAGCTCCAGATACTGTTTCAATAAATTGAAAGACACAATTAAAAAAGGAAAGAAGACATTGTGAAAGCAAGAGAGTATAGAATCATAAAGTTGAGTGATGATCTGACTTGTTTTCAAAACAACTATGAGAACTGTTTTTCCCCCCCAGTCCTGGGGCTCGAACTCAGGGCCTGGGCACTATCCTTGAGCTTCTTTTGCCCAGGACTAACATTCTACCACTTGAGCCACAGAGCCATTTCCAGCTTTCTTTGTTTATATGGTACTGAGGAATCAAACCCAGGGCTTCATGCACGCTAGGCAAGCACTCTGCCACTAAGCCACATTCCCAGCCCAAGAACTGTTTTAAAAAAGCAAAATTTCAAGCTCCATACCATATCTACTCAATGAAAAACTCGAGATGGGGTCTAACAACTAAAATTTTAGGTAGAAATTTGATCTAAAGCAGTAATCTTAAAACTTTAGTGTAACTAGGAAAAACTAGAGGGTCTCTTAAGTGGCCCCATTTTCACACACTTGAATCCTCCAATCAGAGCTGGAGTGTGGACATTTTTAACAAGTTCCTAAATGAAGTTGATCCTGCTGGTCCAGCAACCACATTTTGAGAATTGTTAAGTCCAAACCTCATAATTTCCCAATAGAAAAGAGATGGATAGAAGAGATAGAAGATATACATAAGGCTAAATTGCACTATGACAGACTTGGAGCTACAGTCCAGAACTATCACTCACCATACCCAATGCTTTTCCACTGCATCACTGGGACTTCAGCAAGAGAAAAGGGAAATCAGTGATAGGAAAGGAAGAAATCAATTTAGCAGAGAAAACCTGGAAGTTTGCAGTTGAAAGCAATTTTGCATATCAGAGGTATATTTTTGGATGCAGTTCTGGAATTTGGATACTATAAATGCTTTCTAATGTTCTTTTATCCAGAGCATTCTTGTTCTCAATGTTTACTGTCAGTAATTCCAATTATTTATTATAGTATATTCATTATCATTGGTCATTTAGTTCGAATTATATCTTATTTTAAATAGAATTATGGTGTAAAATTTCAGAATACCCTTTATTAAAATCTAGCTAGAAGATCCATCCAGCAAATTCTTAAAATCTAGGCTGAGCACAGGTGATGATAAGCTCCCTTTTAGTTTTCCTTATGGAAGCAGTAGAAATGAGGCTGATAACAACAGTAATAATAATAATAACCACTATAGTTAATATTTTTGGGGGGGGTCCAGTCATGGGGCCTGTACTCTGGGCCTGGGCACTGTCCCTCAGCTCTTCAGCTCAAGGCTAGTGCTCTACCATTTGAGCCACAGTGCCACTTCCGGCTTTTTTTTT
>NW_012281349.1:0-1787 GCF_000151885.1 Dipodomys ordii
AAAAAAAAAAAAAAAAGGTTAATATCTCCAACACAGAATCAGCAAAATTTCTAGAAAGATTAACAGCTCAGGTAAAATGACAAAAATGTACAGAAAATTCAGAGAAGAGGAAATCAAGAGTGTCTATGAACAGATGTCCAAATTTACTTGTAGCCAGATAATACAAATTAAAGCAGTAAGATGCTATATCATTATAATAGGACCTTTAAAAGAAAAAAAAAAAAGCTGTACCATCCACTTTTGGCAAACCATTCAGGCAGAGCATTGACTTCTATTTCTTTAAATTGATGCAACTATTTTGCAAAGCATCTGGCAATACCTGTGAAAACTTAAACCACCTGGCTTGTGATCAGTGGATAGTTTAGAGAATAGCACATAAATTATTAGTAAAAAGAGATACTTTTGGCAGTTTATATTCTATAATGCTAAAAAGAAAAAAAAGCCAGGTACCACTGGTTCATGCCTGTAATCCTAATATCCTTGCTAGCTACTCGTGAGATTGAGATCTGAGAATCATAGTTCAAAGCCAACCTGGGCAGGAAGGTCCATAAGACTGTTACCTCCAATTAACCAAAAAAGCTGGAAGCGGAGGTGTGGTTCAAGTGGTAGAACACTAGCCTGGAGAACAAAAGCTCAAGAATAGTACCAAGGCTCAGAGTCCAAGCACCAGAACACACACACACACACCCCTAGACACACACACCCCTAGACACACACACACACACTCCTAGACACACACACACACACCCCTAGACACACACACACACACACACACACACATACACACATACACACACACACCTAGGCACAATCTTTCAAGAAGAGATGGTTAGCTATATTTCAGTACAACAATACCATTTGTACTGTGGAATATAGCTAACAAAGAATGAATTCTGATCTTCAGTGATTGAGAATTGTGTCTATGATACACTGTTGGGTTACTGTTGGGTAAGAAAAGCAAGCTACAGAATGTTTATTGAATGATCTCTACATGAACATGGAAAATGTGGGCAAATATGTACAATACTGTTAATACTGGTTCCCTAAAAGAATAGCAGATGTGAGAGAGAATGGAATGAGGAGCATTAACTTCTCTTTTATATGTTTGGATTTTTTTCACTTTTAATAATGGATATGCATTATTATTTTATGATTTAAATTTTATTTTATATTTGTTTACTTATTGATTGATTGATGGTCCTTTGGCTTGAACTCAGGGTTTGGGTGGTGTCCCTGAGCTGCTGCTTTTTTTTTTTGTCGGTTGTGATGCTTGAACTCTGGGCCTGTATGCTGTCCCTCAGTTCTTCAGCTCAAGGCTAGCACTCTACCACTTGAGCCACAGTGCCACTTCCAGTTTTCTGAGTGGTTTATTGGAGATAAGAATCTCATGGACTTTTCTGCCTGGGCTGCCTTTGAACCACAATCCTCGGATCTCAGCCTGCTGAGTAGTTAGGATTACAGGTGTGAGCCACTGGTGCCTGGCATTCCCAGAGCTTCTTTTTGCTCAAAGCTAGGGCTCTACCACTTGAGCCACAGTGCCACTTCCAGCCTTTTCTGAGTAGTTTAGTGGAGGTAAGAATCTCATGGACTTTCCTGCCCAGGCTGTCTCAACCTCCTAAGTAGCTAGGCTTACAGGTGCGAGAGGTGATTTAAATTTTATAGTAAAAAGACAAGTTGTCAGCTCCTCATTTAACTACTAAAAAAGGAAAGAAGGAAAGATAATTGTTGGATTTTCGTATTTGGATCTTCTTTCTAGATAACCATTTGCTTGTTTTGTTTTTTTTTTT
>NW_012281350.1:0-2974 GCF_000151885.1 Dipodomys ordii
CCTTGCATGCATGAGGCCCTGGGTTCCATTCCTCAGCACCACATAAGCAAAAAGAAAAAAAGCCAGAAGTGGTGCTGTGGCTCAAGTGGTAGAGCACTTAGCCTTGAGCTGAAGAACTGAGGGACAGCGCCCAGGCCCAGAGTTCAGGCCCCACGACCGGACCCAAAAAAATAAAAATAAATAAAAATAATAAAATAAAATAAAATCTGTCTTCTGCATATCAGGGAGAACATGTGCCATCTGTCTCTCTGATCTTGGCTTACTTCACTCAACATTGTTTGGATCCATTTGCCTACTGTGGGGCATCTGGGTTCTTTCCATATCTTGGCTATTGTGAATAATGTGGCAATGAACATGGATGTGCAGCTACCCTTGTCATACCTTGGTTCATGATGCTCAGGGTAGATGCCTGGGAGTGGCACGGCTGGGTTATAGGGAAGGTCTATGTTTAGTTTTTGTTTTTGTTTGTTTTTGTCAGTTATGGGGCTTGAACTCTGGGCCTGGGCATTGACCCTCAGCTTTTCAGCTCAAGGAGAACACTCTACCACTTGAGCCACAGTGCCACTTCCACTTTTCTGGTGGTTAATTGAAGATAAAAGTCTCATGAACTTTCCTGCCCAGGCTGGCTTTGAACCGTGATCTTCAGATCTCAGCCTCCTGAGTAGCTAGGATTACAGGCATGAGCCACTGGCGCCCGGCTCTATGTTTAGTTTTTTGAGGAACTTCCAGAGGGATTGTATTAGTTTACATTCCCACCATATAAGCTACTTTTTAAAAAGGCATATGTTGATCACTTTATCAGGAGCTCAATAATCTTACTCTATTAGGAAGAATTTATAGACCTTAGTAAAATGGGCTCTGCTGTGGGAAGAGGTGTCTGTCGGTGGGAAGGAGAAGAAGGAATGGAGAAGGTAAATGATGGTGAATATGGCCAAAGTACTCTATATGCATGTATGAAAACGGAATGATAAAACCTGCTAAAGTTGTTTTAAGAAGATGGAGAAGTGACAAGGGAGAATGATAGGAGTAAGGCTGAAATGGTATATTTTATGAATATATGGAAATAAAACAATGAAACTCCTTGTGCAACCAAGTGCACTAATATAAAATCTTGTTAAAAAAAAAGTGTAGATTTTTTACAGAAAATAAAAGGATCCAATTAATATTTGATTATCTTAATCTCCAAATTTACTTCCTAGTTTTTTCTCTAAGGTATATATGTATATATATATATGTATATATATACATGTATATCCATATATATACACACATGTACATACATACATATATACGTACCTGCTACCATACACACTTATTTATATTAATTTAATTTCCTGGTACTATCTAGCATTAATTCAGTATTTCATGTATGTGTTTCAATGTCACAATAATCCAACTAGTTACTAAGAGTTTGAACCCAGGGCATCAAGTTTGCTTGGCTTGCTTGGGCTGGCACATTACTACTTGAACCACAACTCTAATCTTGATTTGTTTTTTTTTGGTCAGTTGTGGGGCTTGAACTTTGGGCCTAAGTGCTGTCCCTGAGCTTTTTAGTTCAAGGTGAACGCTCTACCACTTGAGCTACAATGCCACTTCCTGTTTTCTGGTGGTTAATGAGTCTCATGGACTTTCTTGCCCAGGCTGGCTTTGAAACTTGATCCTCAGATCTCAACCTCCTGAGTAGGTAGGATTACAGGCATGAGCCACTGGCGCCTGGCTGCAATCCTGCTTTTTGCTGGTTATTTTGGAGATAAAATCTCATGGACTTTTCTGCCTGAGTTGTCCTGGAACTGTGATCCTTTGTATCTCAGCCTCCTGAGTAGCTAGGATTTCAGGTGAGCCACTGGCACTGGGCTTCATGTATATGTTATAAACACAATAGCCCAAATGAGCTAATTAATTAATTAGGACTTTTGCATAGTTACTACATATTCTAAATTAATTTTTGTTTCTAAGAGAGGAAAATAATACTTCCTGTCCTTAGGCCCATATAGCTGTTGTGTGGCTCAAATGAAAACATGTGTAAATACCTTACAAATCATAAAATATGATTTAAGCAATATTATTGGTAATTTTAATTGTTTTAAAAAACCTTCAGAATTTGAATTACAATTACAAAAGGAATAAATTTTCCATTTGATATAAGCACTTATTAAGCTATTCAATGCATTTGTAACACCATTCTTCTGAAGTTGCTTTCATTTCTATGCCACACTTAAATTACACAATGATTAAGGATTTTAAAAAGCCAGGTGTGCTGAAGCGTGCCTGTAATCCTAGCACTCAGGAAGCTAAACTAGAAGGACCATGAGTTTTAGGCTAATCTGACCTACCTGTAGTTCTAGGCTACATAGTGAAATCTCTCTCTCACACACACCAAAATAGTAACAACACAATAATAATAAGGAATGAAACAGATTGATAGAAAACTAAAGAAGTGGCTGAGTGCAGGGGCTCAAACCTGTAATCCTAGCTATTCAGGAGGCTAAGATCTGAGGATCAGGGTTCAAAGCCAGACCGGCAGGAAAGACAGTGAGACTCTTACCTTCAACTAACCACCAGAAAACTGGAAGTGACTGTGGCTCAAGAGGTAGAGTGCTAGCCTTAAGGTGAAGCGCTCAGGGACAGCACCCAGGTCCAGAATTCAAGCCTCACAACTGACAAAAAAAAAGAAAAGAAAGAAAGAAAGAAAAGAAAAGAAATAAAAAGAAGCATAGTGGCTTTCAAACGCAACTTTTGTTGTCATGTTTTGTTCTCAGTGAATAAATTTCAAGCTTTTATTCTTTTTCTTTTTTACAAAGGTTTTATTCCTTACAATGAGTTCTGAAAATAAACTGAGAGAATTATTAAAGAGTTTTAAAATCTTCAATAAAGAGCCGGGCGCTGGTGGCTCACGCCTGTAATCCTAGCTACTCAGGAGGCTGAGATCTGAGGATCGCGGTTCAAAGCCAGCCCGGGCAGGAGAGACCGTGAG
>NW_012281351.1:0-3355 GCF_000151885.1 Dipodomys ordii
CTGGGCGCTGTCCCTCAGCTCTTCAGCTCAAGGCTAGAGCTCTACCACTTGAGCCACAGCGCCACTTCCGGCTTTTTTCTTTTTGCTTATATGGTGCTGAGGAATCGAACCCAGGGCCTCAGGCATGCAAGGCAGGCACTCTACCACTGAGCCATCTTCCCAGCCCGAGCAGAGTCATTCTTAAACAGTGTTTCTCTGAAAATGAGCGAGATTGTTTCTATTTAGGAAAATTACCCTGCAATTTTTTGACCAACCTTTACTGTGCATAAAAAGGAAATTTCACTAATTCATAGCAGATAGTATGCTATAATTCTCCCAATATAGACTGAAATTCATGCATTGCTTGACCCCAAAGAGATCAAATTCTCGCCAGAAGTCAGTGGCTCATGCCTGCAATCCTAGCTATTTAGGGGGTGAGATCTGAACATCAAGGTCCAAAGCCAGCCAGGCTGGAAAGTCCATGTGACTCATATCTCCCATTGAACAGCAAAAAGCTGAAAGTGGGGGTGTGGCTCAAGTGGTAGAGTGACAGCCTTGAGCATAAAAACTAAGGTATAGCACCCATGCCAGGAGTTCATGCCCTATTTACCAACACATAGATACACAGACACAGACACAGACACACACACACACACAGACACACACACACACACACAGAGGTCATAAACAAAGAACAGTAGAAACTAAAGGATATTTTTTAAAACTAAAGAATATTACAATTAAATTTGGGACTAAAAAATATTAGGGGAGCCAGGTGCTGGTGGCTCCTAATTTCCTAATTATTCAGAAGGCTGAGATCTGAGAATATTAGTTCAAAGCCAGCCCAGGAAGAAAAGCCCATGATATTCCTTTTTTTTTTTGGGGGGGGGGTCCGGTCATGGGGCCTAAACTCTGGGCCTGGGCACTGTCCCTCAGCTATTCAACTCAAGGCTAGCACTCTACCACTTGAGCCACAGTGCCACTTCCGGCTTTTTTCTTTTTGTTTATGTGGTGCTGAGGAATCCAACCCAGGGCCTCATGCATGCAAGGCAAGCGCTCTACCACTGAGCCACCTTCCCAGCCCCAGCCCATGATATTCTTAGCTCTAATTAACCACCAGAAAACCAGAAATGGAGCTCTGGCTCAAAGTGGTAGAGTCCTAGCCTTGAAGAAAAAGAGCTCAGAGACAGCGCCCAGGCTTTGATTTCAAGCTCCACAACTGACAAGAAAAATTTAAATAAATAAATATATATATATATATATGGAAAAATTCTGTCATGGGAGAACATTTGAAAACATAAACAATTTTAGTAAAAGTTAAATATTATTTAAGATAAATATATGACTGAATACCACAAGAGTAGAGGAAAGGGATCCTTCCTATGGAAGGGACAATGATTCTCTCTTCCTTTTTACCTGACTGAGCATCCAGCATCATGACCACCCAGTGCTCAGCTGTCAGCCTTGTGACAGAATTTTCCATCAAGATCCAGGAATCCGGATCCTCTGCAAACACCACACAGCAGAAGGGCTCTACTCGAACCACACAGACATAACCATACAGGGCATCTCTTTGGTAGACATTTATGATTTTGGTAGTGAACTTGACCTTGGGTTTCTTCTGGCAGAAATGATATGTAGGCAACTTTTCTATGTAGTTTTCAATTTCATTTTTCAATAAGTCAGGATTCACTTTTTCTTTCTTACATCCAAACACTTCTTTGCTCTTGTCATCAACCCCAATAATTAGGTATCCCCCAAGAGTGTTGGCAAATGCAGAAACATAGTGAAGTAGCCTTTCTTTAATCCGAGGGACAATCTTCTTGCTGGTGAACCTTTTAAACTCGACGTGTGTTGACTCAGTAAAGTTGAGCTTCTCTTTATATCTAAGTCTATCCCTTTCAAAGAATTCTGAGGCCGCCACCTTCATATCTTCCTCTTCTTGAATATATCTTTTTAGGGTTCTCTGAGGAGTATGCAAGTCCCGTGTGCCTCTTTGGGCTCTAGATGCCTTCTCTCTAAGAAGTTCCAGGGCATTGCTCGCGCTCAGGTTGATAGCAGAGGTCACATCTCTCCGATATAAATTGGAGTGCAAGCTACAAATCTTCACTGGGAGGCTGCAAACATCTGGGTTCCATGCCTTCACAAAAATCAGGAGAAGGTCTCCCTGCTGTGTATAGTCAAGGCACTTCTGTGAGCCCGAAGGCAGGAGCTTCTGAAAGGAAGTTTCTAAATCCTGTCCCAGCCCATGGGATCGATAATTGTAGGTTCTATCATCAATCTCTGCCTTAATCACGCCCCCTCCAGAATTTAGCAGTGCACAGATAGCCTTGATGATCTTCAGATTCTCATTTCTCTTCAAACAGCTATTGGTCATCATCTTCCTATTCTCTTCTCCAAAAGTGACTCTGCCCACTGAAACAATCTTCTCAGCAAAGAGCATTTCTACATCAGCCTGGAGGCTTTCCATCCCAGCAGCCCTTCTGAACTCCAAACAACAACAGAAAAGGCTCCTACAAATAACAAGGACAGAGGTGTTTTTTCTGCCTTAGTGAGAATTTCAGAGATGCTAATATTTTCTTTGAACCTATAAATTATTGAATATACACTTTAACATTGGAAATAATCTTTGATACTACTCATTCCTAACAAAAGTATCCTTAACCTTTTTATTTTTAGCAAGAATAAGCCTAGATTTTAAGTCAATGCTTAATATTTTGCCATATGGGAAAATTACATGGCTGAAATGTTCAATCATCTTCCATTAATATCAGAAAGCAGTAACTTTGAGCTCAGAACAGTTATTAAAGAATAAGTCATAGCCCACACTTGTAATCCTGGCTACTCAAGAGGCTGAGATCTGAGGATCATGGAGCGAGCCCAGGCAGGAAAGTCTGTGAGACTCGTATCTCCAATTAACCATTTAAAAAGCAGGAAATGTAGCTGTGGCTTAAGTGGTAGAACATGAGCCTTGAGGAAAAAAAAAGCCAAGGGACAGCATCCAGGCCCCAAGTTCAAGTTCCATTAACAGCATAAAAAATGTATTTTATTAGCGGATATGCATAAATAGAAGTTGAAATCAGATAATGATTCTATTCATGTTTCAAAGGGGCAAGAAGCAGTAGAGAATTAAGGGAGTGTAGAAGATGTTGCTATAAAAAAGACTGTAGAAGCCGGGCGCCGGTGGCTCACGCCTGTAATCCTAGCTACTCAGGAGGTTGAGATCTGAGAATCTCGGTTCAAAGCCAGCCTGGACAGGAAAGACCGTGAGACTCCTATCTCCAATAAACCACTAGAAAACCGGAAGTAGCGCTGTGGCTCAAGTGGTAGAGCGCTCGCCTTGAGCTGAAGAGCTGAGGGACAGCGCCCAGGCCCA
>NW_012281352.1:0-1520 GCF_000151885.1 Dipodomys ordii
CCCCAAAAAAAGAATACTGTCTCATCTGATTTCTGTTATCTTTTTTTCTTTTCCTTCCATGTTTTGGATTTTTAAGAATATCATTTTATCTCTACTGGCTTCACACTTATTTTTAGTGGTTATTCCAGGATTCACATTATGCTTTCAAACTAACAGTCAATTACCCTAACATTAAACCACTTCATATAGAATGGAATAAAGTAGTAGTAATGCTTTCTTTGCATATTCTTTATACATTTCAAGTATTTTACTTCTACATGTTACACTCCTACAGTAGGCTTAGTGCTGTGTTAGTCAACTGTCTTTTAGAAATATCAAAATTTCCACTGTTCTTCAGTCCCAGCATAGATTGATATTTCCATGATACTTTCCTGGAAAGTATGTATGTAGAATTTGTTATATTTCTGACAGTGTAAGTCTCCTGATAATGAACCTTATTAGCATTGTTTATCTGAAAGAATAAGGCTATTTCTTGAAATAAATTGCTGGGTATAGAATCTATGTTGACAACCTTTTCTCTTCTTTATTTAAAGATGTAGTTACACTATCTTCTGGCCTATATAGTTTCTGACAAGCTATTATTATTATCATTCTCCTGCCAAGCCTAATATATCCTTTTACCTCTGGCTATAGTTACTAGTTTTCCCTTTACAACTGTTTTTCAGCAGTTTGACTCCTATACATTTTAATATGGTGTTTCTTCCATTAGAATATACTAAATTTCGTGGATTTGTAGTTTACAGATTTCCAACTTAAGCTATCTTCTACCATTGTTCTTTTAAAAAAAAGTTTTTTTTTACATTACCTACGCTCTGCTTTCCTCATCTTGCTTAGACTGCCTGGTGTTGTTTCAGAGCTCACTGATGGTCCTTTCCTCAGTCTCTTTTCTGTGTTTTTATTTGAAAAGTTTCAATTGCTTTATCTTAGTGTTCACAACTGTTTTTCTTCCAAAGTATCTATTTATATCATCCTAAGTACATATTATTTTTGATTCATTTTTCCTGAACAAATGTATATTTTAATAATGATTTTAACATCTTGCCTGCTTAATTTATCATTTTACTTGTGGGTATTTTTTTTTTTGGCAGTCATGGGGCTTGAACTCTGGGCCTGAATGCTGTCCCTCAGCTTTTCAGCTCAAGGATAGTGCTCTACCACTTGAGCCACTGTGTGTCACTTCCAGTTTTCTGGTGGTTTATTGGAGATAAGAGTCTCAGGGACCTTCCTGCCCAGGCTTTGAACCTCGATCCTCAGAGTAGATCCTTCTGAGTAGCTAGGATTACAGGCGTAAGCTACCGGCACCCAGACACTTGTGGGTTTTGTTTTTTAGTAGCAATTTTTTTGTGATAAATTTCACAATATTGTGAGATAGTGATACTTAGGTAAAGTCACAACACATTCTAACCTTCATGGGGCAAATTGTTTTTATCGTGGTCTATAAAGTTTGTGAATTCTATGAACAGTTAGTTATTTCTTCCACATCGAGTGATATGTAATTTCTTTCTTTTTTTTGGGGGGGG
>NW_012281353.1:0-1752 GCF_000151885.1 Dipodomys ordii
ATCCTCAGATCTCAGCCTCCTGAGTAGCTAGGATTACAGGCGTGAGCCACCAGCACCCGGCTCAAGTAGTTTCTAGCCAAGAAGCAAAAGCAAAATGGCCCCATTCCCCAGTGGATTCTATTGAAAACTAGTAACAAAATCAGGTACAACTCCAGAGAAGACACTGGAGGAGAGCCAAGCTAGTTCTGTAAAGAATTGCATCAGATGTCCACATATTTATGCCCTACTATGAACCAATCAAACTGAAACGTCCGTATTGCCTGGACTGACAGTTGGGCACTTTTTGCTAATCCTGGGGCTTGAATTCAGGGCTTGGGCATTGTCTCTTAGCCCCTCTGTGCTCAAGGCTAGCACTCTACCACCTGAGCCACAGCGCCACTTCCGGCTTTTTCTGTTTATGTGGTACTGAGGAATCAAACCCAGGGCTTCATACTTGTTAGGCAAGCACTCTACTACTAAGCCACATTCCCAGCCCAGGCATTTTTTAAACTGGTTTTTCTTTGGTTACTTTAAGAATGGGAACAGTAATAAATGTGTGAAACCTTACATTTGAAAAAAAGAAAAAGAAGGAAGGAAGGAAGAAAGAAAGACGAGAACTAGAGGATGGAGATTTGAGGCCAGCAGAGCAAAAAGTCGATGAAACCCTATCTCAATCTATAAACCATCAGCCATAGACAGGAGGATTCTGGTCTACAGCTTTGGGCTAAAACATCGACTTTACCTGAAAAATAACTAAAGCTAAAAAAGGTGGTTGGGAAGCATATCTCAAGTGACCAAGCACTTGTCTAGCAAGAACAAAGCAAAGCGCTTTTTTTCCAAGTACAGGAAAAGGGGGCAGTCATTTTTTTTCTTTTTTCTTTTTTTTCTTTTCTTTTCTTTTTTCTTTCTTTTTTGTCAGTCAAGGGGCTTGAACTCAGGGCCTGGGTTCTATCCCTGAGCTCTTTTGCTCAAAGCCAGCACTCTACCACCTAGAGCTACAGTGCCACCTCCTGGTTTCTGGTGATTAATTAGAAATAAGAGTTTCACAGACTTTCTTGCCTAGGCTAGCTTGAAACCATTATCCCCAGATCTCAGCCTCCTGAGTAGTTAGGAATACAGGCATGAGCCACCAGCGTCCAGTGGGGAGTTCATTCTTAGGATGGTATTGTGCTAGCATGACATTGGCCTCATCCCAGTCCCAACCTCGATGTAGCAGATTGACCAGAGAATATGTGAGTGACCTCCTACCGAAAGATGGGACCCATGAACCCAGACAGATGGGCTATGATGAGACTTGAATGCCATCAAACTTTAGGGGTAGATAATCATACATTAAGAGCCCTGGGAGTGGCCCTGCCTAACCATGGCTCCTGCCCTGCTTTTGTTTGGCCCTCCAGGCCTTAAATCATCCTCACTCCCAAGAATCTTCCCTTTAGTGTCATATGTTCTGATTCAATAAAGGTGCTTTACTAAGATATCCAGGTGTGGGAATGGATCTGCTACAATGTTCAGTGGCTGGAGTCCTCCCTCAATCTCTTTGCTGGCTTATGTGACTTAGAGGTAGTTGGTTACTCGCGCTGTTAAAATGTATGTTAGGCCTACTTTTTTGTGCTATTATAAAAGATTTATAAAACACTTTTTGTGGTTTACACTTTTTTTTAATTTTATTTATTTATTTTTTTATTGTGAAAATACCATACAGAGGGGTTACAATTACATGGGCAAGATAATGAGTACATTTCTTATCAAGCATTGTTGCCTCCTCCTTTGTTT
>NW_012281354.1:0-2872 GCF_000151885.1 Dipodomys ordii
CTCCTCCTCCTCCTCCCCCTCCTCCTCCTCCTCCTCCTCCTCCTCCTTCTTCTTCTTCTTCTTTATTTGCCAGTCTTAGGGCTTGAATTCAGGGCCCCAGCATTATCTATGAACTTTTTTGCTCAAGGCTAGTGCTCTTCCACTTGAGCTTCTGGGTTTTTTAGAAGTTAATTGGACACAAGAGTCTCAAGGACTTTCCTACCCAAGATGGCTTCAAACTGTGATCCTTAGATCTCAGCCTCCCAAGTAGCTAGGACTACAGGCATGAGCCACCAGCACCTGGACAGAGCCCATCGCTGGCCTACAAACAGAAATGGACATACACAGTTTGGTCTAATGGAAGAGTTCACATAGGGAGTGGGATAGTCCAAATGCCAAGGTGAGGAGAGGAATGAGGAAGAGTGAGCACATGAACGAAAGGGCATAAAAGAAGCATGCAACAAACTTTGGTCCCTTCCTTACAGAGTTGTGCAGGGAAGGATTCAGACATGTGAGTAGGCACCTGTGTGTCTTTATAACGTGGATGCACATATACTAGAAGTCATGCACACAGACATGGCTCCAAGCAAAAATCACTTATCAACAAGCCTGTGCTCACATCTGGACAAAGGGAAACAGATACAGAGAATGATCACATATTCACAAACACACAGCACACGCACACACACACACACACACACACATTCACACACCTGAGACACAGATAAGAAGCACACGGTCCACATTTGCCATTCTTGTCTGTAACGGGCTGTGTCCTTGCCCTGTCCTGGTGTCTTTCAAAGCTAATTGATTTCTCAGACCTCTGCTTTTACTTTCAACGTAATTAAACATGTTAGCAGGTGGACTCGGCCATGTTTCTAAGGGAGGTCAAGGCTGGCCGCCAGCAACAGGAGGAAGGGAGATAGTACGGGGGGATCTTGCACACGGTGGGTGAGGAGACACAGGTGTGGCCATGAGGATAGGGGAGATGGGCATGAGCACGGATACGTCAGCATCTTATATGCACCTCCAAGAGCTAACAACCCGCCCTCTGGTGTCCAACGCACCAGTAGCCTCCATGGAGAAAGCAGCTTGATGCTTTGTGGCCTCAGCTTCTGGACTTAGCTGTTGAAAAGTGTCCCAGAAGGATGGTAAAGGTAGCTGCAGTCACAGGGTTTTAAGCTCTCCCAGAAGCTTCTGGAAAAATGAGACCGTGCTAGATTCTTCCAAAAATCTATAGCTGGGCAAACTCTAGCCTCCCTGCCAGCCTGCCAGCCTGCCAGCCTGGAAGCTCCCAGGTCACCAGAGTGGTACACACCGGAAGCAGTGTGCTGAGATGTTGGTTCAGTGGCACATGGCTTCCAGCCCGTTACACCTTCCTGAACTCTGTGAGCAAATCAGTTTCCAGAACTGAGCAGATTCCAAGGAAGGAATCCACTGCACTTTGGAGGAAGCACAGGTAAAAAAGTGCTAGCAAATATTTCTTTTCAGAAGATGGAAATAATGTCATTTTCAATGGTTTTCCCCAAATCCTTCCCACTAGTCATCAAAGATGTATTCTAATACTTAAGACCCAGAGCCCACAGTGGAATAACTCTCATTTAAAGGGACTAGCATACTCAGAGCCTCTCCAATGGATGGGTGGTATTGAGGCAATGTATCTTAAGGATTCACATCCAAGGCGACGTCTTGGCAGAGGAAGGGACTGAGTAAACTGAGTTATACACAGTTTCTGCTGGCAGGTAGGGTTGCCCACATAGCAGTCATTTGGTCTCAGGACACCAGCAGCATTCCATGCAGGAGGAATCAGAAGTCTTTGTCTAGAAATAGTATTTCTCTACCAAGGCAGGGAGCTGATGTCGTGACAAAAGAGAATGGAAAAACCCTGGCAGGATGATGGAAAGGTCTCAGGGAACATGCAGTCTACTAATGGGCCTACAACTCCCAGAAGGCCTGGCACACTGTTAGGTGTGCAGAATGCAAGTGAACAACACACAGCTCCCTCCTCATGCAAAATGTATAACACTATCAATCCGCTCAGTCTGAATCCCCAATTGGAAGGGGCTTTTAGTGTGGTTAAACGCTGAAGAGAATGAATAGGAGCATCTATAAAGAGAGGTGGACAATCCAAGAGACAAAGTAGAGAGAATTATGAAGACAGAGGAAGCTGCAATCTGGAGCTGAGGGCTTGCTCGGACCTGGGGGAGGAAGCCTCTCCTGGTCATAGGAAGGAAGGTGGAGAGCAAAGGCGCTGCCCCTGGGCTAGAGACTTGGTGTTGATCTAAAGACTCAGGACTGAACCATCACTGGTTCCATTTTGTGACCTGGTGAGAGCTATCCATGGCACCTGGAGGTAATTGGGGTAGAAGCTGGGCTAGGAAAGTGAGCAATGAAGGACAAGAGGTCAGGATTCCAGGTGGAGCGGGTCTTGTATATGGAGTTCCCGCCCTTGTTCTAAACTTTCTAAAGTGCTTAGAGTTAGTCAGAGAAGCTATAGAAACATCCTTGGGATGTTGTTACATCTAGTCTCCCTTTATTCCCATTTTATATGAATGAGCTCAAAGCACACATCCTGCCTTGTGAGCTGATGTTTTCTCTTAGCAGAACATCTCACACATTATTTCCAGTGTCAGTAAGACACCATTTTGTGTTTAATTCTAGGGAATAGCGAATACTCTGGGGTAGATACAAGAGCAACAGCCAAAGGATCATGGAAGTCCCCTGAGATCATCAGCCTTTAAGGGGCAGGTGGGCAGGAGAGGGGCCATGAGAACTAGAAGTAGCCCAGAATGATGAGGGAAAAGCATAGAAAAGGAGTGTCACAGAAAGAAGGAAGGAAGGAAGGAAGGAAGGAAGGAAGGAAGGAAGGAAGGAAGGAAGGAAGGAAGGAAGG
>NW_012281355.1:0-1872 GCF_000151885.1 Dipodomys ordii
CCCCTCCCCACCCCACGATAAACCTAGTTTGTTCCCAAAAGATGTTGGTACAGTCATGGCAGTACAGTACTGAAACATGACATGTCTAAAGAACCAAACACTATTATTGTTGTTGTTATTATTATTATTATGACTGTATGAAATGCTGGCTTCTTCCAAGAAGGCCAGCCCCACACATTCATGTGAATGAGGGCAGGTGGCCGGGCAAGGCTCTGAGCTCATCACACCACAATGAAGGTTGCTAAGACCAGACTCCTCTTTTCCTTCTTTTTTTTTTTTTAAATTGTCATCCTAGAACCTGAACTCAGGGCCTGGGTGCTGTCTCTTGAGGTACTTTGTGCTGAAGGCTAGGCCTCTACCACTTGAGCCACAGCGCCACTACCAGCTTTTCCTGAGCAGTTTACAAGAGATAATGAATGCATCAAGAAAATGTGGTATATATACACAATGGAATTCTATGCCTCCATCAGAAAGAATGACATTGCCCCATTTGTTTGGAAATAGAAAGACTTGGAAAAATTATATGAAGTGAAGTAAGCCAGGCCCAAAGAAACATAGGTCCCATGGTTTCCCTTATTTGCAATTACTAGTATATGTCTGAGACAAGCAGAAAAGGTCAGATAAGTTGATGTAAGGCGAAATGAACCCCAAGATAAAGACTCAACTGTTTTTTTTCTTTCTTGCTATTGTTTCTAACATATTTATAAGGTATTTCTTTGTTGCTTTGTATGTCCCTCCCCCATGGTATAACCCCTGCTTTCACTGTATTTGATGTTGGTATAATTTGTGGAGGGGAAGGGAAAAAACAAATTGTTTAAGTAGGGATACAGGTGGACCCACTGCAGCAATGAGATGTACAAGACGTTATGTCGAAAAATGAACTTTACATCTTTGGTGCAGGGGCGGGAGGGGGTGTAGAGGGGGGAATGGGAAGGGATGATAAGGACAAAGGAGGCTACAATGCTTGATAAGAAATGTGCTCATTATCTTGCCCCTGTAATTGTAACCCCTCTGTACGCTATTTTCACAATAAAAAAAAAAGTCTCATGGACTTTTTCTGCCTGGGCTGGCTTCAAACTGAGCCGTGATCTTCAGATCTCAGCCTCCTGAGCAGTGAGGATTACACACTCAGCCACCAATGCCCTTTTCCCTCTTGACATATCTCAGTTGCGACAATGAGGGCAGATTGTATTCATCCCATGAAAAGTAACAATGTCCCAATAGCACTGCTTCCCAGTACTTAGTCAATCACCCTGTTTCCATGGAAACTTCAATGAGTCCATTTCCTTGGAGTTGTCCTTGTGCTCGGGCAGCCCTGGGAAGCAGGTGAGAAGAGTAGCCCAGAGCTAGGAAGCCCAGGTGAAGAAGAGGTTCCTCCCAAAGTCGACACATTTTGTTCTTTTTCCAGTGATACTAATTAATGTCAAAGGTGTAGTGACAGCACGGAGACAGTGTTGGCACTGGTCGGGGATACTATTTAAAGGCAGATGGCACCTGCCTAGCAAGCACAAGGCCTTCAGTTGAAGCCCCACTACAACCAAATAGATATAAAGGAAACTGGGAGACTGTACTAAGGTCACCTCCTAGGTAGCAACAGCTAAATGAACCCTCAACCTGGGCTTTACCTTTCTTTGTTGGGCGGAGGGCTGCCCTGAGCTGCATGCAGGCCTCTCTACCCACTAAATTACAGAGGCATCCTTATCTGCTCCAGTTGTAACCATCAAAAATTCTCCAGACACTGCCAAATGTCTCCTGTGGCTGGAGTTAAAAAAAAAATCAGGGCTGGGAAGGTGGCTCAGTGGTAGAGTGCTTGCCTTGCATGCATGAGGCCCTGGGTTCGATTCCTCAGCACCACATAAGCAAAAAGAAAAA
>NW_012281356.1:0-1534 GCF_000151885.1 Dipodomys ordii
TGCTTATGTGGTGCTGAGGAATGGAACCCAGGGCCTCAGGCATGCAAGGCAAGCGCTCTACCACTGAGCCACCTTCCCAGCCCCTAAGTTTTTATTTTTTTGCACTGATCCTGGGGCTTGAACTCAAGGCCTGGGTGCTGTCCTTGAGATCTTCTGCTCAAGGTTAGTGCTCTACCACTTAAAGTCACAGCACCACTTCTGGTTTTCTGATGCTTAATGGGAGATAAGAATCTCATAGACTTTCCTGCTAGGGCTGGCTCTGAACCATGATCCTCAGCTCTCAGCCTCCTGAGAAGCTAGGATTGCAGGTGTGAGCCGCTGGCACCTAGCTTCCAATGCTATTTTAAGTGACCTTCCTTACATCTTGTGACTGAGGCTCAGTTTGTAAGCGGATGGCACGGAAAAGGAGGCCCTGAACTTTGGAGGAGTTCAGCATGCGGCCGGGGTCCAGCAGGGAGGGGGAGGAGCCGTGACAGAAGAACGCTGGGCCAGTCCTGGATCTCAACAGAGTATAGATTTTATTCTTCTTTCACCTTTCCTGTGGTGGGAGACAACTTCACTTAGTAATCCAACAAACTGGGCCTTCAGACTGGGGGATGGAAAGTCCTTAGAGCCGGTGGCTTACGCCTATAATCCTAGCTTTTCAGGAGGCTGAGATCTGAAGACTGTGGTTTGAAACCCAGCTAGGCAGAAAAAAAAATCCTTGACACTTATCTCCAATTCGAGATGAATCCCCCAGAAAAGCCTGAATGGAGCTGTGGCTCAAGTAGTAGAGTGCCAGCCTTGAGTGAAAAAGCTCATGGACAGTGAGCACCCAGGTGCTGAGTTCTCTGAGTTCAAGTCCCACTGCTGGCACAAAAAAACAAACAAAAAGCGTATTCTGAAGGGGTAGGGTGGCGTCTGGTGGAAAGGCAGCTGAGCGTGGCCATGAGGCAGAGGGCCTGGCAGGCCCGGCAGGCCCGGAGGCTCTGACGCTCCCGCCTCCCCCGCCCCAGCTTGCGACCCCTGGACCTCGAGTTCATGAAACACCTCAGCAAGGTGGTGAATATCATCCCAGTCATCGCCAAGGCTGACACCATGACGCCGGAGGAGAAGTCTGAATTCAAGCAGAGGGTGAGAAGGCCCCTTCCTCCTCCTCTTCCTCCTCCTCCTCCTCCTCCTCCTCTTCTTCTTCCTCCCCAGGCCCTTCTTTCCCTTCCTCTGGGTCCAAGCCATTCTGTAGCTGTCATCTTCCTCCTTCCCTTCCACCTCTGACCTTCCCCCAGCAGGGTTGGTGATTCCCTGGGGACCAAAGGTCAAAAGTGGCTCTGCTCCAGACTGCCCTCTTCCTATCCTTTGTACCTGGGCACAAAGATCACTGGGTACACGAATTACTGTGAACCTGAGTGCTCACTTTTTTTTTAGATGATGTATTTAATGACCTTATTCTTGTTCATGTAGTACCAAGGAATCAAACCCAGGGCCTCATGAATTAGGCAAGCACTCTATCATGGAGCCATATATATATATATATATATATATATATATATATATA
>NW_012281357.1:0-1389 GCF_000151885.1 Dipodomys ordii
AAGTGGTGCTGTAGCTCAAGTGGTAGAGCGCTCGCCTTGAGCTGAAGAGCTGAGGGACAGCGCCCAGGCCCAGAGTTCAAGCCCCATGACCAACAAAAAAAAAAGAAAAAGAAAAAAAATAATGAGTTCAAGGGACATAAATCTCTTAGCACATTTCTATTCCCTTGGAACATATTAAAAATCAAATTACTTATTAACTTCTGCCATATAGTCACAACTGTCATTATTATTTTTGAAATTCTTGTCCTAATTTAAATGCAAAAAAGCAAAAACAAAGGCATCTTGATGATTTGCTTTAATTCCTTGAATGTCATCATGTTTTATTTAATTGTATTTCTCCATTTGAATTTTGCATTTGTTTAAATTGTCCAGTATGTTGTGTTTACAAGTAATTAGGATTTTGGTTCAGGATTGCTTTGGCTCATTTTTGTTTGCTTTTAGAACTATATGTTATGATTTTTCTTTAAAAACAAAAAATATATGCCAGGTTGGTGGCTCATGCCTATAATCCTAGCTACTCAGGAGGCTGAGATCTGAGGATTAAGGTTCGAGGCCAGTTTGGACAGGAAAGTCCATAAGACCCTTATCTCCAATTAACCATATAAAATACAGAAGTGGAGCTGTAACTCAAAGTGGTAGAACACACAGGGACAGCATCCAGGCCCTGCGTTTAAGCTCCACAACAGACCAAAAAGCTTGATTGGTTGTTTTAGAGTGGAATAGTTACAGAGTAAAACAAAGCAAGGTCCGGCAACCAGAAATTATCACTCCAAGAAAAGTTCCTAATATCCTAAATTTTGCCCCCTTCCCCATAAAGCTTCAACATAAAGAAATTTCAACAAAGAAATTAAGGTCTGTGATAATATATAATTAATCATAGTACAAGGTCCTTCCTGTCCTTCACAACTACAAAACTCTATAGGATAATAATTTATATATGCTGTTTAAATGGGACATTGTAATGGTTATTTTCCAAAATATTTTATTATTGCCTTGGGGAAAAACTAACAATTCCTATGGTTTTTCCCTCCTGCAAGCACAAGTTGAGCTAAAGATTATATGAGCACCATGTGAGGCACACTACAGTGTCCCCCCACACTCGCATTCCCAGCCCAGGCAAAGTCTATTATAACTAATACAGTACCAATGAGATCTGAGCAGTAAGCCAGCCTCAAAAGAAATCTTTGGACCAGCATAACTATGTTTACCACAGCCTTATTCACCATAGCTAAGATATGGAACCAACCCAGATGCCCCTCAGTAAATGAATGGATCAAGAAAATGCGGGGCTGGGGCTGGGAAGGTGGCTCAGTGGTAGAGTGCTTGCCTTGCATGCATGAGGCCCTGGGTTCGATTCCTCAGCACCACATAAGCAAAAAGAAAAAAAAG
>NW_012281358.1:0-1073 GCF_000151885.1 Dipodomys ordii
GCTCTACCACTGAGCCACCTTTCCAGCCCTATAACAAAAATTTTTAAAAACATACTTAGGTTAGACTTGTGCCATCCACTTATTGTATTCTTTGTCTCTGCTTGAAGGCAAGGGTATTTTGATTTTTGGTTTTATTTTTCCAAATTTCATCCCAGTCGCCTGGTGTTCCTGGCTCATGCCTGTAATCCTAGCTACACAGGAGGCTGTGAGATCTGAGGATGGCAGTTCAAAGCCAGTTTGGGTAGGAAAATCCATTAGACTATTATCTCCAGTTAACCACCAGAAAACTGAAAGTGATGCTATAGCTCAAAGCAGTAGAGTGGTAGTCTTGAGCCAGAGTTCAGAGACAGCAACCAGGCCCTGAATTCAAGCTCCATGAATGAACCCCGCCTCCCCCCCCCAAAAAAAAAAGCAAAAACAGAAAACCTTCATTCAAGTCAATGAGCTTCTTTTTAAAAGCTGTTGCATGTAGAGTGTAACAGATGAGAGAATGACCAAGATAAAGACTTGATAAACTGGAAAAAAAAATACCAGGGAGCAGATTGTGTATTTTTCTGGGGATACAATTTCAAGATCTTTGATAACACAATGCATACAATTAGCTTTAAAGAAATTGTTAGGTATCATAGGTATTGATGTTCAGATTTGATAAGAACAGCTTTGGATTTATAGCACTCTTTAAGAACAGTAAGAGCCTTAGTCTTGCCAACAACTGCTATAGGGACACCTTCTAAGCCTCACATTAACTTCATGGGATCCATGGGTTTTTCATGGTGTTGCCATTCTTTTGTTCCAGATGAGTTAACCAAGGAAATTTCTGGAAGATAGGAGACATTACTTTCTTTCTCCCAAAGTCCTTTCTTACCTGGGGACTGACCCGTCCAGCAGGCCAGGTAATTTTGTGGGGGATCCGAGGGGGCACCTCCTAAAAGAACCAAGGGGGGCGAGAGAGGATCGAGACCAAGCGCATTAAGAAAGACAGAGCCGTTCTGAGTCGCGTCAAGGTCTGCTTTATTAAAGTGAGGCAGGGTTTATATACCCGAAGGGACAGGGGAAGGGAAAGAATGAAAAAA
>NW_012281359.1:0-2767 GCF_000151885.1 Dipodomys ordii
TTGGTGGGGGGGGAGGATTGGGTGGGGGGACGGGGGAGGGAGGATGGGAAGGGATGGGAAGGGGAAACAAAGGAGGAGGCTACAATGCTTGATAAGAAATGTACTCATAATCTTGTCCATATAACTGTAACCCCTCTGTACAGTATTTTCACAATAAACAAAAGATGATGTTAAGCGAAATGAACCCCAAGATAGGGGCACAAATATCTTTTTTCTTTCTTCCTATTATTTCTAAAGTATTTATTATGTACCATGTGATTTTTTTTTTGTTTCGTTGTATGTTCCTTCTCCACGGTATAACCCCTGTTTTCACTGTATTTGATGTCGATGCCCTGCGTCTTGTATATACACTTCTCTAATTCGGGGAGAGGAAGAGAAAAAACAAAATGATTAAATAAGGATACAGGTTGACCATTGTAACAATGAGATGTACAAGACACTATGTTGAAAACGAACTTTACAACTTCAGCCGAGAGGGGGTGGTGGAGGGTGCAGGGTGGTTGTGGAGGTGGGAGGGAAAGGATGGTAGGGGGAAAACAAAGGAGGAGGCAACAATGCTCAAAAGCATTTTTACAATAAAAAACGTACAAAAAGAAAATTAAGTACGAAAGTAGAATTTAGTAAGGCTTCAGGAAGGAGAACAAAGTCTGGATAGTGAATTTAGTTTCATGTTTTGGTGTTTGAAAAAAAAATCTAAGTTTTAATCTAATAAGTTAACTTATCAATTTAATCTATTTGATGATGACTGGCATATAAGACATTGTAATATCAACAGTAACTTATGATAGTAGTGGAAGTATGGTCAGCCGTGGGTAAAAGATTGAGAGCACGAGCACTGATTTTGAACCCCATTTCCGAGAAGAAAAAAAAAAGAACTTGATGAAAATTGACATTTTAATCAGGAATGAGATCTTTCAGTGAAAAATAATGTTAAGAACCAATCATATACCATGTCTTAATAAAAAATAATAAAAAGATAGGTTGTAACATCAAGGAAATTAGTTTCGATGGCATAAAACACCGTAGAGTTTCTAGTGACTATAATACGGTTTCATGGAAAATAAAGTATATTTAACATAATAGTTGCTAATGACAGGTGAAATAAAAATAATAAACACTAATTTTAGTAGTATGTGGGGGTCATTCCTGAAAAAATATTTTTGTAATCAGAAGAGAAAGGAGATAATTGAATGGAATAAGTAAGAGACAAGAAATGGGAGATTTAGAGGTGTATTAAATCCCTACTTTCTATGTGATTAGGCTCTATTCATAAACCTGGCCTCTCAGTTATAAGGAAGGTCTATCTTAACTAACATAAGTAAGGAGATAATGAGATATTAGAAAAATATTGGGGAAAACAATTAAAAATTTCTATTCCTTGGCCACCTACATAGCACTCACCTAGGTGTCCTCTGAATCTGCTGTTGGTGAGGGGGTTTTCTCCCTCACTAGCTACATAATATCTTGCTGCAGCTTTCTCTAGATAAGGCAAATTTTAGCTATTTATCCTGCCCTTTAAAATTAGTTTTGTAATTGTGTTATCACTACAGAAGAATTGGCCACATTTCTGCATAAAATATAAATGTATCTAACTTTTTTCCATTAATATTTGATAGCACGTGCTTTAATATTGAATTGAAGTAGAACCCTGAGGTGGTCATGGAAAGGATAATATAAAAATGTGATTTTACTAGCGAAAGATAAAACAAATCTTGGTTTTAGTTCTTGGTAGACTGGGTAGACTGTAACTTACAAAGATTAATTGATTAAAAGCAGAATATCTTCATTACTGTGATTTAAATATATTCAGAATCTCCTTGATTAGTATTATGTAACATATATGATATAGGAAGGTTGATAGCCTTTCCTTTTTGCCTGGAGCCTAACTTCACAACCATTTTCTTAGAATGGACTGATTTCATCTACATCATGAGAGCTCAATATTATCCAGTACATTACTGCTATTAGTTACATTGACCTTGCTAACCTATGATATAAAAGAGATTCTACTTCATTTTATTCTCTGAGAAAACAAAAGCCTAGCAATAATCCATCTCACTTATTTGATATAGAATTTTGCATGTGGATAAACATTTTGCAGAACCTTGAAAAAAAAATGTTATAGAGCAAGGTAATGGCAATTTGCCTTGTGAAGGTTAAAATATGTTTGCGACTTTAAGCATCACTATGCTACAATACTGTGAACTTTGTGAAATTCATATAATCATTTAATCGCAATAAAAATTATTTTAATAAAACAGAGCTCTGAATATCAGATACTATCATTTCACAACAAACCAAAACTTGTTCTATTTAATATCACAAGTGTTTTGGTAAAGCCCAAAGCCTATGAGAACCATGGTATGTTTACTTGTGAGTAACTATAATTCCCTTCTTTTATAATTTATTTTTTATTTTTATTTATTTTTTATTGTGACAATACTGTACAGAGGGGTTACAATTACATGAGCAAGATAATGAGTACATTTCTTACCAAGCATTGTTGCCTCCTCCTTTGTTTCCCCTTCCCATCTCTTCCCATCCTCCCCCCATCCCCCACCCAATCCTCCCCGCCCTCCCCCCCACCCAAGTTGTAATATTCGTTTTAAACATAACAACTTGTACTTCACATTGTTGCAATGGGTCCACCTGTATCCCTATTTAAACGACTTGTTTTTCCCCTTCCCCTCCACAAATTATACCGACATCAAATACAGTGAAAGCAGGGGTTATACTGTGGGGGAGGGACATACAAAGCAACAAAGAA
>NW_012281360.1:0-4611 GCF_000151885.1 Dipodomys ordii
GGTCTCTCCTGCCCGGGCTGGCTTTGAACCGCGATCCTCAGATCTCAGCCTCCTGAGTAGCTAGGATTACAGGCGTGAGCCACCAGCGCCCGGCTCCTCAACCTATCTTGACAAAAAAAAAAAACCCAAATCAACAAAATCTGAAATGAAAAAAGGAAACATCATAACAAATACTAAAGATAGCAACCATAAGAGATTACTTAAAATTTTACTGAAAAATCTAGAAGAAATGGGTATGTTTCTAGAGGCATTCTACGAGGTGCCAAAGCTGAACCAGGGAGTTATGAACCACGTTAGACCCATAACAAGCAATGAGACTGGGGAATAAAGAACCTCCCAACAGATAAACATAGACACAAAGCTCCTTAATGATACTTGAGGGGCTGGGAGGGTGGCTCAGTGGTAGAGCGCTTGCCTCGCATCCATGAGTCCCTCAGTTCAATTCCTCAGCACCACATAAGCAAAAAAAAAAAGCCTGAAGTGGCACTGTGGCTCAAATGGTAGGGCATGAGCCTTGAGCTGAAGAGCTGAGGGACAGCGCCCAGGCCCAGAGTTCAGTACCCATGACAAACAACAACAAAAATACTTGATAACTGAAGTCAACATCTAATCAAAAAAAATCATTCACTACAATCAAGTCAATTTCATCCTGGAGATGTAAGGTTGGTTCAATAATCATAAATTAATAAATGTAATACATCACATCAACAGAGCCAATGACATCTCGATAGACACAAAAAAGTCTTTGACAAAATCCAACATCCATTTACGATAAAGGGTCCAGAGGAGCTAGAAACAGAGGAACACATCTCAAAATAATAAAGGCTGTTTGTGACAAACTTCTTTTTTTTAATATATTTATTATATATTTTTTTTTATTGTGAGGGTGAGGGTTAGGGTTACGATTAGGGTTAGGGTTAGGATGAGGCTGAGGGTGAAGGTGAGGGTGAGGGTGAGGGTTAGATTTAGCATTAGGGTTAGGGTTAGGGTGAGGGTTAGGGTTCGGGTGAGGGTGAGGGTGAGAGTTAGGGGTAGGTTAAGGGTGAGGGTTAGGGTTAGGGCGTGGGTTAGGATTTGGGTTAGGGTGAAGGTGAGAGTGAGAGTTCTGTGACAAACTTCATACTAGTATACCAACATCATACTAAATGGTGAAAAATTAAAACCATTTCCTCTAAACTCAGGAACAGACAAGGATGTCTACTCTCTCCATTTGTTTCCAATATATTCCTGGGATTCGTAGCCTGAGCAATAAGAGAAGGGGATGCAAATCAGGAAAGAAGTCAAACTGCATGGGGCTGGTGGCTCATGCCTGTCATCCTGGTCACTCAGGAGGCTGAGATCTGAGGATTGTGGTTTGAAGTCAGCCCAGGCAGGAAAGTCTGTGAGACTCTTATCTCCACTAACCACCCAAAAAAGCCAGAAATGGAGCTATAGCCCAAGTAGTAGACAGCTAGCCTTGAGAGCACAAAGAGCTTAGGACTGCCACACATGCATGCACACGCACACGCCACACGCACACACACAAAGTTAAAATCAGCTCTATTTGCAGATGATATGATCTTACTAGTAAAGGAGCCTGAAGACTGCCTAGAATTGATCTAAATATGGCAAAATATCAGGGTACAAATTAACCCACAAATATCAGTAGCTTTAGCTGGGTGCTGGTGGCTCACGCCTGTCATCCCAGCTACTCAGGAGGCTGAGATCTGAGGATCGCAGTTCAAAGCCAGCCCGGGCAGGAAAGTTTGTGAGACTCTTATCTCCAATAAACCACTAGAAAACAGGAAGTGGCGCTGTGGCTCAAGCAGTAGAACACTCACCGTGAGTTGAAGAGCTGAGGGACAGCGCTCAGGCCCAGAGTTCAAGCCCCACGACCGACCAAAAAAAAAACAGTAGCTTTTCTGTATACCAATACTGAAAATCGGGGAAACAATTCCATTTAAAATAGCTTTAAAAAGAGAGAGAAAACTAGAAATAAACCTACCCAAAGTAAAGGACCTCTACAACAAAAACTATTAAACTCTGAAGAAAGAAACCAAGGAAGACACCATAAGAAAAAAGACTTCCCATGTTTATGGATGGGCAGAATTAAGATCATGAAAATGGACATAGTGCCAAAGGCAATCTACAAATTCAATGAAATATTCAAAGTCTCAATGTCATTCTTCACCAAGATAGAACAATCCAAAAATTCATATAGAACCACAAGGAGGCCTGAAAAGCCAAAGCAAATCTAGACCAAAACAAACAAAATCAATTCCAGATCTCAGACTTTATTATAAAGCTATAATTTAAAAAACCAAAACAGCTTGGTACTAGCACAAAGAGGGGCCTGAAGACCAATAGAATAGACTGGAAAATCCAGAATCAAACACATACACTTAAAGCCATGTGACATCTGACAGGGAAGCCAAATGTATTTATTGGCAAAAAGACAGGTTTTTCAACGAACAGTGTTGAGAAAACGGGACAACCACATTTTGAAGGCTGAATTCAGACCCTGTCTTCTTGCACTATTATCAACTCAAAATGGATCATAGACCGCAGTGTCAAGCCTAAAATGCTGCAGCACTACAGGAAGGAACAGGAGAAACATACTGGCATAGGCAGCACGTCTTGAGAATTCCAGGGGCTTGACAAATTGCAGGGTCAACAAATGGGATTACATCCAACTAAAAAGTTTCTGCACATGGGGCTGGGAAGGTGGCTCAGTGGTAGAGCGCTTGCCTTGCATGCATGAGGCCCTGGGTTTGATTCCTCAGCACCACATAAGCAAAAAGAAAAAAGCCAGAAGTGGCGCTGTGGCTCAAGTGGTAGAGCGCTAGCCTTGAGCTGAAGAGCTGAGGGACAGCGCCCAGGCCCAGAGTTCAAGCCCCACGACCGACAAAAAAAAAAAAATAGTCAACAGACACCTGAAGAAATGATTAACATCTCTGGCCACAAAATTCAAATTAAAACATCACTGAGATTCCATGGTGTCCTAGTAAGAATGGAATGACTATCATACAGCATTATGTACAACAAACGCTGGGGAGTGGGGAAAAAGGAAGCCCGTCACAACGCCAGTGGGAAGGTAAACCAGCACGGCCATCATTCAACAGGCCTCAAAAAAAGCCAGATGTAGAACTACCCCATGACCCAGCCACCAGCCACACCACTCCTGAGCACTTATGCAAAAGGTTGTAAGTCAGAATGAAGAGCCCTGAACACCCACGCTCTCTGCTACACTAGCCACCACAGTCAAGAATGGAAACAAAGCTGGGCACCGGAGGCTCACAGCTGCAATCCTAGCTACTCAGGAGGTTGGGAGCTCAGGATCTTGGTTTGAAGCCAGCCTGAGCTTTGTGAGACTCTAATCTCCAATTAACCGCACCCACTGTGCTAAGTGACAGAACGCTAGCCTTGAGCAAAAAATCTCAAGGGAGTGTCCAAGCACACACAGGTGTGAGCGTGTGTGTGTGTGTGTGTGTGTGTGTATATGCATGCACGTGCACGCACACGCACACATGCACACACGCATACACGCATGTGCACGCACACACGCGCGCATACACACACACACAGAGGAAAATTTAAAGAGAAGGTTTCATCTTTTCTTCAGCCTGGTGAAGGGAAGGCAGAGGGGGTGGGTGGTCCTCGGGGTTGAACTCAGGGCCTCCATGCATGTCCCTGGGCTTCTGTGCTCAGGACTAGCACTCTACCACTTAAGCCATAGTGCCACTTCTGTGTCTTTGGTGGTTATTTGGAGATGTGAGTCTCACAGACTTTCTTGCCCAGGCTGGCTTTGAACCAGGATCCAAATCTCAGCTTCCTGAGTAGCTAGGATTATAGTAGTGAGCACAGTGCCAACTAGGTTGCACATGTTAATATCTGTGCATTTATTTGATTGCAATTCTTTAGTGAATTGTATTTACCTGATACAACAGGAGGATAGTTTCAATCTTTCAATTAAAAAGTCTATCTCAATGTTAATAATTTGTCTAGTCCAGATGTGGTCTGAGATGTATTTTCAAAAACCTCTTCATAATATAAATCATATGTAAAAGTCAAAATGTTGTCACTGAAACTTCTGGAATGCCTGTGTGCTGAGAGGTATGTTCCAGAGACCTAGGCCTTGGTCCCTATCTCCTCTTACGAGTTAAGGCTGATACTTAGTTGCTGCTATCACTGGTCAGGAGCTGATTGTTAATGTTAATTTCATAAAGTGACTCAGCAAAGAGTCACTAGAACAATAGAAAATAAGTTTATTCAAATAACCTAGTCTAGCTGAAACACTAAGCCAAAAGTATCAGGTAGTGGAGTGTAGGAGGAGGCTTTTTCTTTCCATTTCTAGCACTAATTGCCCAAAGGAACTCCCCAAATTAGCGTTTCAGAAACAAGACCGTGCTAAATGACTTCACTTTGCTCGCACTGTTCCATTGTAAGTGTGGGGACTTCCACCCGGATACCGAGTACAAGAGAACAGGGCAAAGCTGCGTCCCCTGCACAGTCGGTTACAGAGGACCTGCCTGCCAGCCACCTTCCCCGCCTGCTCACAAAGCTGCCTCGTCTCCAGTTGAGTTTCTTTCAAAACTTTCTAGTAACTAACTGTAAGTTTTTTTTTTTTTTTGG
>NW_012281361.1:0-2060 GCF_000151885.1 Dipodomys ordii
CTCTCCTGCCCGGGCTGGCTTTGAACCGCGATCCTCAGATCTCAGCCTCCTGAGTAGCTAGGATTACAGGCGTGAGCCACCAGCGCCCGGCAGTGTCTCTGAGCTTCTTTTGCTCAAGGCTCACACTCTACTACTTGGGCCACAGCACCACTTCCAGCCTTTTCTGTTTATTGGTACTGAGGAATTGAACCCAGGGCTTCATGCATGCTAGGCAAGCACTCTACCAGTAAGCTACTTTCCCAGCCCTAAAGTACTTATTATTGAATGTTACATATAATCCCATCTCTGCTGTGGATTACTATGTCTGATTCTGATTTCATTTTCAAAGTTATTATTGGCTGGTTCCCATAAACAAAGAGTCTTTAATGCATTATTTCTTTTATGGAGAATAAAAGTACAAAAAAAAAGAATAGTGACTTAAATTCCTAAAAACAGGGGAACCTGGACTAAATGTTTTACACACTTTGCTAAGTGCACTAATATTTCTGATTTTCTTTTATTAGAAAGACTTTAAATAGACTTTCGTTGACGCTATTAGGACTATTAGGAAAAACACTTATTTTTAACTTTGAAGACTCAGTACTCTTCTTCATACTTACTTTAATTGTAGAAACTAGGTTTGGGTTTAGAATTCTAACAGTGTACTTTTTACAAGCCTTGTCTCACTTGATCTTCACAGTTCTGTAAAAATGGTAGGACAGATGGCATCACTCATACTCTCAAAGTTGAGACTACTTTGAAGAAGTTGTAGTTTCCCTAGAACTAAATAGTTAGTTAAGGTCTACTATCTCTTACATGAGTTTTCATTTTGTTTTATCAGAGAGCCCAGCAGAATCATTTCCTGCTTTATAATTGACTTATCTTTCCCAGAAAGTAAAAGTTAGACTGCTAAATTGTTGGCTTTTTCAGATTTTCTAGAAATTTAATTTGTTATCTTAATTTTCTTAGAGCAATTTTGAGTTTGTAGTAAAAATGTGTACAAGTAGAGATTTCCTATATACCTGCTGCCCCACAATTTATCTATTCTCAGCACTTTCCAGGAAAGTGCTCCATTGTTACAGTGAGTGGGCATATCCTGAGTCATGGTCCACATTAAGATTCACTCTTGGTACCATTTATGGGTTTGAATAAATGTGTAAATTACATGTATCCACAGTATAGTATCATAGAGTAGTTTAATTACTTTAAAAACTCTTTGTGCTCCCATCTTTGAGTATTTACCAAGTAAGAACAACATATGACTAATTCTGTTGCAGTGCATTGCTATAATTTTTACCTTATTTATTATAGCTTGAGGATTTAGAAATGCTTGATTTGGAAGAAAGTTCTTAAATTATACCTGATGCTAAAAAGTTAATAAGTTAATTGATTCTAAATGTAATTTTGATTTAGTGAAATATGATTCTCTGGTTCTTACATTATTTTTAGACAAGCTACAAACTATCTTTCCTCTCCTAGGGGAACTTTTTTTTTTTTGAGATACAGTATCACTGTAATCCCACCTGACCTCTAATTTAATTCTCTGCTTCAGCCTCCCAAGGGTTGAAAATTACAGGTGTGCACCCAGCTAAGTTGTCCAGTTTCAAAACAAAAGTGATTTTAGAAATCCTTTGAAAGAGTGCTAGCCTAATAAGAAAGATCAAGTCCCTGAGTTCAAAGCTTAGTACAAGAGTAGAGGCTGGGTGGGGGTGGGGTGACAGGAGGAAAGGAGGGAAGAAATCATTTAAGAAACAGAATTCATTACAGTGTATAATGCTTGCAGGGACATAAATTTTTTATTTATTTTTTTTGTCATGGGGCTTGAACTGTAATGCAGTCCCTCAGCCCTTCAGCTCAAAGCTAGTGCTCTACCACTTGAGCCACAGCGCCACTTCTGGTTTTCTTGTGGTTTATTGAGGATGAGAGTTTCTTTTTTTTGGTCCGTTCGTGGGGCCTGAACTCTGGGCCTGGGTGCTGTCCCTCAGCTCTTCAGCTCAAGGCTAGCACTCTACCACAAGCCACAGCGCCACTTCCGGCTTTTTTTTTCTTATGTGGTGCTGAGGAATCGAACCCAGGGCCTC
>NW_012281362.1:0-1063 GCF_000151885.1 Dipodomys ordii
CACTGTGGCTCAAGTGGTAGAGCGCTAGCCTTGACCTGAAGAGCTGAGGGACAGCGCCCAGGCCCAGAGTTCAGGCCCCACGACCAGACCCAAAAAAAAAAAAGAATAATGTATTAATTAATATATTAATGTATGAGATTCTTTATGACATTTATCGTATGTTCATTTAATGTACTTTGATTATATTCATCTCCCATTACCCTCTGATCTCCCCTGTCCTTGAATCTGTTCCTCTTCCATGATAGCTCCCCTGATAGCTGGTTCTCTGTCTTATTTTTCCCCTAGATTCCACATATGAGAAAAAATGACATGAGTTACTTGTCTTCCTGAGTCTGGCTTCCTTCACTTAACATGATGGTTTCAGTTCTGTTTTCCTGCAAATGACATGATTTCATTTTCTTATGGCTACTGTCCTTATCCATTCATCTATTGATGTTCACTTTGGCTGATTCCCTAACTTGCTATAGTGATTATTGCCATAGTGAACAGGAGTGTGCAAGTATCTCTCTTGTATGCTGACTTTGATTCCCTCCAGTCTATATACCTACGCATAGTAAAGAAGATCTCTGGTTGTTTTATTTCTAGTTTGTTGATGAACCTCCATACTGATTTTCACAATAGATAAACTAATCTGCATTCCCAACAAGATATATAAAGATTCCTTTCTCTCCTATATCTTTTCCAGCATTTTTTCTTAATGATAATCATTCTAATTGACATGAGATGAAATCTTAGTGTAGTTCAGATTTGCATTTCCCTGACTGAAGATGTTCAGTATTTTTTCACGTGTTTATCAGCATGTGGGCTTCTTCTTTTGAAAAGTATCTGTTTGGCTCATGTGGCTGGGTATTAATCCTGTTAGATGAAAAGTTTCCAAAAATTTTCACCATTTCTTTATGCAGCCTTAACATGATTTCTTTTGCTGTGCAGAAGCTATTTAATTATTTGTTTACAGAAGCTTTTAAATCCCATTTGTCTGTTATTGCTTTTATTTCCTGATCAACTGGAGTCCTGTGCAAAATCATTGCCCACCATTGTTTTTTACTTTTTTTTTTTTTTTTTT
>NW_012281363.1:0-1017 GCF_000151885.1 Dipodomys ordii
GCTCCTTTTGATCAAAGCCAGTGCTCTACCATTTGAGCATCAGTACCATTTCCAGTTTTTTCTGGATGGTATATTGGAGATAAGAGTCCCACAGACTCTCCTGCCTCGGGCTGGCTTCAAAAACATGATCCTCATATCTCAGCCTCTCGGGTAGTTAAGATTACAGGCTTGAACTTCCGAGCTAGGCTTTAATATGTTTTAAAAACAATATCTTTTAATATAGAACCAATAACAAGTAAGCAAAGCAAATCAGATTGGGGAATGGGATGAACTGACGAGATTAGAGTCAGTAAGAAGCAAATACAGACTGCTATTTTTTTTCTTTTTTTTATTGTGAAAATACTGTACAGAGGGGTTACAATTACATGGGCAAGATAATGAGTACACAGACTGCTATTTAGTAGTAACAAATGAGCCCAATCCTGGTTCTGATAGAATGAATTATGAGTTAGAATGCTAAGGAATCCAGCACCTTATCTACAATAAAATAACCCAGTTATAATTCTATTTTTCTCATGTGACCAATTTCAGAAATAATACCTTCCAAATAAATGATGTCAAAAAATGGCTTGTAGCCAGGCATTATGGCCCCCACCTACAGTCCTTGTTAGTGAAGATACTTAAGAGGGAGGAGATCAAGATAAGAGACCCAGGCAGGCAACCAGAACCAGTGGCTCATGCCTGTAATCCTAGCTACTCAGGAGTCTGAGATCTGAGGATCACAGGTTCAAAGCCAGCCCAGGCAGGAATATCCCTGAGACTCTTATCTCCACTAAACCACCAGAAAACTAGAAGTGGCGCTGTGGCTCAAGTGGTAGAGCGGCGCTCACCTTGAGTTGAAGAGCTAAGGGACAGCGCCAGAGTACAAGCCCCATGACCAGAAAAAGAAAAGAAAAGAAAAGAAAAAAGTGGGGACTGGGAGTGTGGCTTAGTGGTAGAGCGTTGGCTTTATATGCATGAAGTCCTGGGTTCGATTGTTGAGTTCCACATAAACAGAAAAAGCTGGAAGTGGCGCTG
>NW_012281364.1:0-2611 GCF_000151885.1 Dipodomys ordii
GGACCATATATATTTGCAAGATAGTTAGCACAACCCTAGAGGAAGATTACAAATGCTCACTGTAGTGTATTCTAAGTGGAAGTGTTGAGCTAAAACTGACCAAATATTTTCAAAAATTTGTAATGTTCTTCTTGCTTAATTGTGCTAATACTTGGGTACTGTTAATGTCTTAATTCATTTTGAGGAATTCTTGAGGGATTTATTTCTTTATGATTAGGTCATAATACTGCATAATACCCACATTTCTTCTGTCAAGGCAAAGAGAGGCAACTGTTTTAAGAAGAGTGTGAGCCACCTGTACTTGCTCAGAGGATTAAATAGAACCAAAAGTGCAAAATTTAAACCTATTTTAGATATTTCCTAAATCTAAATGTCTCACAAATCCCTTGGTAGAGCCTTGAGTGTAGCCTGTAATACTTTCTGAGGCTGTAGAGGGACATTTCTTTGTAATTCTCTTATTACAAAATATGATGGTGGCTCAAATTTTCTGTCTAATATAACTTGCTGCTGTAAGTTAGCCAGAGATCTCCTTTTAAGAATTCTGGCTTTCACACAATAATCTACTTTGATGACTTGGTTGAGTGTACCACATTATTCCTTCAGTAAACAATCAGAATTGCAGTCATTTACACCACCATGGTTTTCTTTTCTCCCAGTGGTGGTGAGATTGAACAGACTGATGGAACATCATGTAACTACATCACAAAATCAATTTACTACAGAAATAAAGGTAACACAAGTGCTAAAAGGGTCATCACTAACCATATCATTGTTCCAGAGGTTTTGTTGCCATCTGACAAATTTATATTCTAAGTTTATAACCTTGTTACTGATTATCTGAGTTTTAGTACAGTTTTGGTCTCAAGTATCTTACATTGGGTTTTCCCATTAGTTGCTTGTTAAGTCAAGGATTCAAGTATAATTTATCTACAAATATCTAATATCTAGAAACCATTGATAAGAACAAAGGAAGAGAAATTATTCAAAAGACAATCAGCTCAGAGAAATTCAAGTTAGAGCTAATTTAACTGAATATCACAAGAAAATCAGTGCCTCTAGGTATTCTTAACAAATAGGACTGCATCATCTATATGAATTTCTGAGTCATAATATGGAACAATGTTGATTAGAATATTTATTAATACAGATTGTTGGATTGTTACCTAATATAAAACTTGTTCCATGAAATCATTTATTTTATGGAAAATACTTGCCAAACTTCTTTCAGAGTGTTTTTCACTCCATTCATAAAAGTGCTATCTGTTACATGGACTTAATTTAGTAATTGATTTTTGGATATATAACATTTGCCTAGTGAAAATTTTGTAGATTTTTAAATCACCAACTATATGTGAACACAAAGGTTAAAATATGTGTACATGTGGTTTTATATACTTAATCTAAAATGTAATCTGCTTCATACTATTTCTCTTCTTAGTCTAATTCTTTCACTAGTCAGAAAACATGGCTAGTCAACTAACTTGGATCAGGTAGGATAAAAGGCTCAAAGGATCACTGGAAAAAAAAGAGCACTGAACAGATGTTCTTCAGTAGTATCACCACATTCGGAAGCATGGTTTAACAAAAGCTTTCTAAGACATTCAAATATTGTTTGATGACATAAGTTAAACCCCAATGCTCCATTTATTAAGCTTCCAAATTGAAAAGCTTTTGTCTGCACGTGTAGGAGTTGTTCAATGGAGCCAGTTGTGCATAGTTTTAGATTCAGCCAACTCTTTAGTTACCTCTACCTCATTTCAACATTCACTCTTTAGACCAATCCTTTCTTCTTTTTTATTTAGAAAATTATGAAGGGGAAAATGAAGAGTGAGTGAGTGAATTATAAAAATGTTTATCAAGAAGACTCAGAGATCTTACCAAAAGGGAAAAATGTCCATATATATCTAAATATATATGCATTAGAACTCAAGCACAGGACATTTCTTTCATTTGGCTTTTTAAAATTATATTTTATTGTCATTAAGTAGTTGTACAAAGGAGTTACTATTGAGCAAATCAGATTATAAGTACAATGCATGTGAACACTTTCACCGTTCTCTACGTCTCCTCCCAGCCCAAGCCATTTCCCCAAATTTCTTAGTTTTACAGAATATGCAATGAATTTTATTTTGTATTTCTTCCCACCTTCCTCTCTTCATTTCTAAACCTTCCTTTTCCTCCCATACCTTTCAAGTGGTTTTCTTTCTTTTTTGGGGGGGGTCTGTTCATGGGGCCTGAACTCTGGGCCTGGACGCTGTCCCTCAGCTCTTCAGCTTAAGGCTAGCGCTCTACCACTTGAGCCACAGTGCCACTTCTGGCTTTTTTCTATTTTGCTTATGTGGTACTGAGGAATCAAACCCAGGGCCTCATGCATGCAAGGCAAGCACTCTACCTCTGAGCCACCTTCCGAGCCCTGGTTTTCTTTCTTAAAGGTAGTACTCTACTACATGAGTTACAACACCAACCAGGGTGTGGGCTGGTTAATTACAGATAGTATTTCTCATACTTTTCTACTGATGATAGCTTCAAATCATGATCCTAAAGATCTCAGCCTCCTGAGTAACTAGGATTATAGGCATGAGCCATCAGCTCCCATCTTAGAATATTTTTA
>NW_012281365.1:0-6775 GCF_000151885.1 Dipodomys ordii
GCTGTGGCTCAAGTGGTAGAGCACTAGCCTTGAGCTGAAGAGCTGAGGGACAGCGCCCAGGCCCAGAGTTCAGGCCCCACGACCGGACCCCCCCAAAAAAATAAAAATAAGTATAAAATAAGTATAAAATTTGCTGCTGGTACTAGAGCGTGAACTCAGGTCCTTATGCTCTTATTTGGCTTTTTTTTTTTTTTTTTGGTCGGTCATGTGGCTTGAACTCGGCTTGGGCGCTGTCCCTGCGCTCTTCAGCTCAAGGTGAGCACTCTACCGCTTGAGCCACAGCACCACGTCCGGTTTTCTAGAGGTTTATTGGAGATAAGAGATTCTCACAGAGTTTCCTGTCTGGGCTGGTTTTGAACTGCGATCCTCAGGTCTCTGCCTCCTGAGTAGCTAGGATTACAGGCGTGAGCCACCCGCACCCTGCTAATTTATTTGGCTTTTTCTTCAAAGCCTGGCATTCTACCAATGAGCCACACCTCCATTTCTGGCATTTTGCTGCTTAGAGGTAAGAATTCAGACTTTTCTTTCTAGGCTGGTTTCAAACCTCCATCCTCAGATCTCAGTAGCTCAGCAGCCTCTCAGTAGCTGAGATTATAGGTGTGAGCCACCAATACTTGGCTAAGATTTGCATATTAAAAGCTAGAAAACATGAGAATAAGGGCTACCTAAACAAATGTAATTACAGTCTATGCTTATTGACTTGAAGGCAGTAGTTAAGATGATTGTATTTATACATTCCACACAATCCTTGTCATAATTCCAGCTGGCTTTTTGCAGAAATTGACAAACAGATGCTAGAATTCACATGGAAGTGAATGGAACCTAGAACATTTGGAAAGGAAGAACTACTTTACCACAGCAAAGGCAAAGAAGACTGTTATGGTAGAAGGGCAGATGGATAGATGAAGCAGGATCAAGAGCTCAGAAACAAATCCTAACATTTATGGACTGATAATATGTTTTACAAATGAGCCAGGATAGTTCAATGTTTTTGCAACAGCTGATCTCTCAACAGCTGCCTAGCCTCATGTGGCAAAGAACACAGCCATACCCCATTCACAAAAATTAACCCAAAATTGGTCACAGATTTTAACACAAGAGCCATCAGATTCTTAGCAGAAAATGTAATTGTAGATGTTTTTTCCTTGTTAATATTGGGTTATGGAAATTTTTAGACAAAGTAGGAGAGAAGAGAGAGAAGGTGGCGATGTATAGTGACTGCTGAGTGGTAATAGGGTTTGCGGCTTTAAGGGGTGAAGAGGTTTGATTAAAAAGTGCAAAGCTGAAGCTGGGCACCAGTGGCTCACGCCTGTAATCCTACCTACTCCGGAGGTTTAGATCTGAGGATCGTGGGTCAAAGCCAACCCAGGCAAGAAAGTCCATGAGACTCAACTCCAATAAACCACTAGAAAACCAGAAGTGGCACACACCTGTAATCCTGTCTACTCGGGAGGCTGGGATCTGAGGATCGAGGTCTAAAGCCAGCTGGGCAGGAAAATTTGTGAGACTCTTCTTGCTGAAAGCTGAAAGTGGAGCTGTGGCTCAAGTGGTAGAGCACTAGCCTTGAGCAAAAAAAACTCAGGAAAGCCACATGCCAGTAGCTCACATCTATAATCCTAACTTCTCAGGAGGTATGAGATCTGATGATCATGTTCAAAGCCAGCCTGGGCAGAAAAGTCCATGAGATTCTTATCTCCAATTAACCACCAGAAAATCAGAAGCGGTGCTGTGGCTCTTAAGTGGTAGAGCACTAGCTTTGAACTAAAGAGCTCAGGGATAGCACCCAGGCCCTGAGTTCAAGCCTCATGACTAGCTGGTGTGTGCACACACACACAATCAATACACATGTATTTTTTTTTTGGGGGTCCGGTCATGGGGCCTGAACTCTGGGCCTGGGCACTGTCCCTCAGCTCTTCAGCTCAAAGCTAGCGCTCTACCACTTGAGCCACACTGCCACTTCCGGCTTTTTTCTTTTTGCTTATGTGGTGCTGAGGAATCGAACCCAGGGCCTTGAGCATGCAAGGCAAGTGCTCTACCACTGAGCCACCTTCCCAGCCCCTACACATGTATTTTTATAGCAAAGAAAATAACATGTTAGGAAAGAGAGGACTAAGCATTTTTAAGAACCAGAACGGGAAGATGGACGCAAATGTGTAATAAAGTTGAGCTAACATTGCCGGGTCCTGGGACCTGGGACCTGAGTCAGGCAGTGGCTTCTTTCAGCTCCTGTGGGCTAACTGCTCCACATAGATGGGGCGGGGAGTGGGAGGGAGGGCACGGACCTTAAAGCCAGAGGCTACAGAAGCTCACTCCTACCCACTTGGGGAAGAAGACTAAAAAACTGCTGGCTGATAGATGTTCACCTCGTTAGACTAGAGGATAAACACAAACTCCCAACTACAAACCAGTCCCCAAGCCCATGGCCCAACAGTGAGGTTAATGTTAACCTAGGACAGTGCTGGAGGGCCAAACCTCCACCGCAGTCCTGGCTCTGGACAGTCACTGGAAGAAGTCTTCAGCTGGGTTCCCAGGAAGTTTGGCCTGAGATGTGTCACAGCACCCGTGACTGCTGGGCTGCAGTCTGGGAACAGGAGGATGAGCGAGGCGGTGAGGAAGTATGTGTTCTGTTGGGGCTTTCTGGAGAATGAGGTAGAAGGCAAGTCACAAGGCACTGGCTCACACTCTGGGAACCTGAGTCCTAAGACTTCAGCTGGCAAGCCAGAGAGCCAGGAGAGCAGATGGTAACAGTCCAGTCTCTCTCTGGAGGCCCAAGAATCAGGAAGGCCTCTGATGCACTTTAAGAAAGTCAGCAGGCCTGAGACCCAGGGACAAGGAGTGTTTCAATCTGAGACCATTGTGCCAGCTCGAGGCAGCCAGGAAGGCGTTCCCTCATAGTATTTATTTTTTCTGGTCTTGGGGCCTGAATTCAGGGCCTGGGTGCTGTCCCTGAGCTCTTTTGCTTAAGGTTAGCACTGTACCACTTTGAGCCACCTCTCCACTTCCAGTTTCCTGGTGGTTAATTGGAGATAAGAGTCTCCTGGACATGCCTGCCTAGGCTGGCTTTGAACCATGATTCTCAGATCTCAGCCTCCTGAAGAGCTAGGATTGCAGGTATGAATCACCAGTGCCTGGCTCTTAGTATATATTCGATTCTGGCTTCCAACTCATTGGATGAGGCCCAGTCATACTAGGGATTTCTTGATTCCAATGTTAGTGCCTTCCAGAAACAACACCCTCACAGACACATCCAGAATTGTGTTTGACCAAGTGTCTGGGCATCCTGTGGACTAACCATGTTGCCACATAAAATTAACCTTCACAACACCCCTGCCGGAATCTAGCCTCAGCCTGACCTGCCTGAACTGTGCAACTCAGTTGCACGAGTCTGGCTTTTTGTATCCCTGTTAAGCACTCATTAAGCCCTGAGTACATCTCCCAAGGAATGGAATCATCTCTACTTACAGGAACTAGAGGAGGAGTGGTCTTGCATAAAGGCTTTTACTATCAAATTCAGGGGGCAATCTTGGTAAGCAAAAGGGATGAGGTGGAGAGATAGAAGTGTCTTATCAACAAACCTAATAGAAAATCTCCTATGCAAAAGTGAACGCAAAGTCCAAGATTCACATAGCCGAAGGGGGAAAAAACCCACTAAAGCAATAACTAAAATCAACCATCCACACAAATGGTCAGTTGAGACAAAAATCAATAGAACAACGTGGAAAACAGTTTTAAGGATGTTGACCTACCTTGAGCAGAATAATACCCACTGAGAAAGAACAAAAGGTTATTAAACACTTGTTGACACCAGCAAGGGGGATCACACCCAAAGATGTGAGGTGAGACGTGTTAACGGCACACTTCCTTCTAGAACAAACTTCTGTCTAGACCAGGTTTGAGACCTCAGTTCCTTCAAAGACAGAAACTTGGGTGGCATTGTATCCCCTGTCTTTCTTCAGTAGCATCTGGCTGCATGACTGGGGGAAGAGCGACTCTGCTCTTTGTCATGATGCATGTCAGCACCTCCTGAGAGGCGCTTCATCTTGTCTGCACCTCGCCATCAATCCATGAACTCCCACATCCTGGGGTCCTTCAGCTCCTCTGCCACGCCCCTTGGGACATGGGAAATATGGGGCCACTGAAGGCCTTTTGTGCTAGCTGCTGCTCTAAGCCAGTGGAAAACTTCCCTGTTCATTCCATGTCTGGCGGGTGGGAAAGCTTTCAAGGCTGCCTTGGTCCACAAGCAGAGATAATCCACACCACGCCCCTCTGTGGCTGCCCTGGGTGGGCCGCAGAGCCTTCTTCCCTGCAAGCTTGACCTGGGAACAGCGGCTTACAGCTCCCCAAACCCAAGTGGAGGGTCTATTTTGGCTCACTAGTACCAGGGTTTGGCCATGGGAAGCAGTGACCTCCAACTCCATTTCCTTGTGCCTTGTCTCTCTCTCTTTTCTCCCTGGCAGCCTCCTGCCTCTCAGAGCCCCTTGAAAGGAGCTAGACTTTGAGAAGAAAGGAAAACGTGTCATTTGAGGAACACTGAAGATACACAAGCCATGTGGAGGATGGTAGAAGGTCTTTTAAACAAACTATCAGGTTGGTCGCTAGTGGCTTGCATCTGTAATTTTAGCTACTCAGGAGGCTGAGATATGGGGATGGAAGCCCAGCCTGGGCAGTAAAGTCAGTGAGAGTCTTCTCTCCAATTAACTACGAGAAAACTGGAAGTGGAGCTGTGGCTCCAAGTGGTAGAGTGCTTGCCTTGAGCTGAAGAACTCAGGAACTGCTCCCAGGCCCAGAGTTCAAGCCCCATGACAAAAACACACACACACACACACACACACACACACACACACACACACACACACACACACACACACACACACCAAAAAACAGTATTAGATGGGTATTGGTGGCTCATGTCTATAATCCTAGTATGTAGGAGGCTGAGACCTGAGGATGGTGATTTGAGGCCAGTCCAGGGCAAAAAGTCCTCAAGACACCATCTTCAGAAGTTAACATGCCAGAACTGGAGGTGTGGCTGTAGTGGTAAAGCACCCTCTATGAGCAAGCAAAAAATTTAAAAAGCAGGGCTGTCCTGCTGGTTTTGGTGCACATCTGTAATCCTAGCCCTGGATGGGAGAATTTCTTAATTATCCTGTGTAGCTCAGTCTCAGTTTGAGGCCAGGGTGATGTACATACATTTTAAAAGGCTAAAACAAAAGCCCAAAGACCCCGGGTAGTGTAATGTTTGGTGCTGTGGCAGTATGTTTGGTCCCCCACTCAATGGCTTCAACGTTTCTGTCACGGTACAGATCCCTAGGGCCCGATAGGGGTGAGGGCTCGTGAAACTGGTCCCCATTTGAGTAAAGCTTCTGCAGAAGGATGTGTGGGATGGTGAGGCCCATAAGCTGAACCCATTCAGTGGAAGAGAGGCAGACCGGCCAGCCCAGGGGAAACCACCAGACAGCCCTCAAGGGGGCTCAGAAATCTTGGGCCAGTTTTCAAGAAACCTTCAACATTTTAAGAGAAGGAGGCCGTGGGGAGTAGTTCATGAGACAAAGCCCTTACCTAGCAATTATGAGACCCTGATTTCAAATCCCTGTATAGCCAAAGGACCACAGCAACAACACCCCCCCTCAAAAAAACAAAACAGAGACAGAGTGCCCACAGTCTGGGCAGTCACCCGTGTCAGGCACTCCTGAAGGAAGGCTGGGCATAGCCCAGGCTGTGTGTGAATGAGGTCAGACAGGCTCACACCTGCAATCCCAGCTACTGAGGAAGCTGAGGTCTGAGGATCTGGGCAGACCAATCCAAGAGCCTTATCGCAATTAACCAGCAAAAAGCTGGCAGTGGAGGTGTGGCTCAAGTGGCAGAGCATCAGCCTTCAGTGAAAAGTCCAGTGAGAATGCAAGGCTCTGAGTTCAGGTTCCAGTAGCAGTTCAGATCTCTCTCTCTCTCTCTCTCTCTCTCTCTCTCTCAGTGGAAGGCCAGAGGGAGCTGGGTGCCACAGGAAGTGTGGAAACCTGAGTGGGAATTCAGAGTTTTAAAAGGCCCAGGGTGGCTGGGAAGGTGGCTCAGTGGTAGAGTGCCTTGCTTTGCATGCATGAGGCCCTGGGTTCGATTCCTAAGCACCACATAAGTGAAAAGAAAAGGCTGGAAGTGGCGCTGTGGCTCAAGTGGTAGAGCACTAGCCTTGAGCTGAAGAGCTGAGGGACAGCGCCCAGGCCCAGAGTTCAGGCCTCAGGACTGGACCCAATAAATAAATAGAAATAAAAAATAAAAGGCCCAGGGACCTCAGACTGGAGGACAGGTCAGTTTCCTCTCTGTCCTGCCTACTTCCTCTTCTGCACAGGGCCCATGGACTGCTCTGCCAACATGATGCTTGCCCACAGTCTGAACTCTGACACAGTGCTAACAGATAAAATGGAACAATCGTAACAATAACTGACGTAAGTTATGTGAAGGGGTCACTCCTTGAATACGCCCATTATTAATTGGATTTGAGGGCTCTAGTGGAGATGGAAAGCAAAGCGATGGATGAGGAGGTTCGACTGTATATACACTGAGGATGCTGCTCAGTGTTGCCTTGAACAGGCTGCGGTTAGGCTGACAGGAGAAGAAGGCTAGGGGATGGAGAACGAGTGGCCCCTAACAGGAAAGGGCCTAGGAAAACCAGAAGACTCGGGGCTGGAAGGTGGCTCAGTGGTAGAGTGCTTGCCTTGCATGCATGAAGCCCTGGGTTCGATTCCTCAGCACCACATAAGCAGAAAAAGCTGGAAGTGGT
>NW_012281366.1:0-1187 GCF_000151885.1 Dipodomys ordii
ATGGGGCAATGTCATTCTTTCTGATGGAGGCATAGAATTCCATTGTGTATATATACCACATTTTCTTGATCCATTCATCTACTGAGGGGCATCTGGGTTGGTTCCATATCTTAGCTCTGGTAAATAATGCTGCAATAAACACAGTTGTGCTGGTAGCTTTAGTATGGTCTTGTTTGTAAACATTCGGAGGCGGGGGAGATGGTAAGGGATGGGAAGGGAAAACAAACGAGGAGGCAACAATGTTTGGTAAGAAATGTACTCATTACCTTGCTCATGTTATTGTAACCCCTCTGTATGGTATTTTCACAATTAAAAAAAAAAAGACAGGGCCACGTGCTGGAGGAGAGTGCTGCAGTCACTGGGCTGCTGGCTGGCAGCATGACCATCCCTTAACCTCTGACAATCCATGCATTCTCCTCTTCCTACTGGAAGCCAGAACATTCCAGTGACTGTTATGGCCACCACCTTCCATCCGCCCCCTCATTTCTCTTCTCTCCTTAGGCCGCATCTCCCACTGCATTTCAGCCAGGCCGCTTCGTGTCTCTCCACACATTGCTATATATGAAACTTGGTGCCTTCGCATTCTATCTCCCCAAACATACTGCCTGCTCCATCGCGTCAGGACATTTATCCACGTCGGCTTGAAAAATTTAGACATAGGCCTCTCTCAGAACTGCACCCAAGACACATGTACCATAGAGAAAGTTGGGGCAGATACAGTCAGATACACAGACATCTGGTAGATTAAGACCTTCTAGAAAGGAGTCACAGCATAAGATAAACAGCAGGAAGTAGTCAGTGTCCTGAGAAAGGAGAAGATAATTTGCTGGAATAGAAAAGAAAGCAGATGATAGAACTGGGGGGTGGGGGTGGGGGTCAAGTAGTAAAGCCTTGCCTAGCTAGTGGAAGGCCCTGAACTCAATCCAATAATGAAAGGAGAAGGGGGAGGGAGTAAAGAAGAGGAGGAGGAGGAGGAAGAGGAGGAGGAGGAGAAAACAGTAACAGGAGGAGGAAGGAAGAAGAAGGGAAGAAGAGAGAAAGGTAAAGAAAATTGTTTGTTTGTTTTGTCGGCCGTGGGGCTCGAACTCTGGACCTGGGCGCTGTCCCTCAGCTCTTCAGCTCAAGGCAAGCGCTCTACCACTTGAGCTACAGTGCCACTTCCGGTTTTCTGGTGGTTTATTGGAGAT
>NW_012281367.1:0-1937 GCF_000151885.1 Dipodomys ordii
GCTGTCCCTCAGCTCTTCAGCTCAAGGCTAGCGCTCTACCACTTGAGCCACAGTGCCACTTCTGGCTTTTTTCTTTTTGCTTATGTGGTACTGAGGAATCAAACCCAGGGCCTCACGCATGCAAGGCAAGCGCTCTACCACTGAGCCACCTTCCCAGCCCCAGTGATTGTTTTTTTCTATGGATGTAGCCTCCACTAGACAAGCCATTCAAGGAGCTAGGCTTGACCAGTTCATACCCACTGCATTAGAACTACCTATTCCATCGACCCTCCACCTTCTCATTGTCTCTTACTTCTGGGCTGCTTCCCTATCACCTGTTGCCTTCTTAGATCCTTCACCATCCATGTAACTTATTCCCAGCATTAAATTCCCTCTATTTAAACTACAGCAATGTTTTTTTTTCCATTCCTGCTTAGACATTATCTATCCCGAAAATGAAAAAGAAAAACCAAAAGAAACCCAGTTTCCAAACCATAGTTTCTCATACCTCCACTTTACTTGTACCCTTCTTGGCCCCAATGGCTAAACAGAAAATGTAAACTCTAACCATTAGGTCTCCAGATCGAGGTGGATATGGCAGATGCAAATAATTGCTGGGTAAAGGGTAGAATGAAGTTTTATAGCAGCTACCTTCCCAGGGAAAAACTTAAAAAATAATTAGCACGGTACTTAATCAGTAATTCTTCAACAACAAGAAAAAGAAGGAATAGAAGGTTGTAGATAATGAATAAAGGACAAGAACAGCTTAAGTGGTTCTTTAAGAAAGGAAAGAAGTTTTTAAAAAATAACTTTTTCCTTCTCAGGTTAATCAAAACAATAGGACCAAAGATGTTAGAATAATATATGCTGGAATGGAAAAGGAATTCGAAGATTGAAATAAATTATATTTTGAATAATTGCATAGAATTTAAGGTGTTATTAGAAATAGAATTAAATCTATAAAATTAGGATGGTATTCTATAGCATAAGTTTGCAAAAAAAATTCTTAAAATAAATAGAAAAGGGATTAAGAAGATGAAAATAATTGGACATGAAGTTGATATAACAATCATATAACAGAGAACTAACATAAGTAACTGCTGTGCTTATGGAACTAAAAAAAAGCAACCATAATACTACAACACATGATAAAATAAAAACTTTGTGAAATAACCAAATAGCATCCACAATAGTGCATGGCTAAGTAATGATTGGATGGGTAACTGAGGATAGGTCATGTGGTCAACCACCAATGGAAACTGAGTCACAATGAACACCACCAACATCGAAAACACACATAAATGACAAAGTCATCAGTGGGAGAAAACACCTTCTCATATTGCATTCAAATTTGTTAGGAAACGGAAACACTCGGCAAAAATTATACTAAGTGAAGTAAGCCAGGCCCAAAGAAACATAGGTCCCATGGTTTCCCTTATTTGCAATAACTAGTATATGTCTGAGACAAACAGAAACGGTCAGACAAGTTGATGTTAGGTGAAATGAACCCCAAGATAAGGATTCAAATGTTTTTTTCTTTCTTGTGATTGTTTCTAACATATGTATAAGATGATTTCTTTGTTGCTTTGTATGTCCCTCCCCCACAATATAACCCCTGTTTTCACTGTATTTGATGTGGTATAATTTGCGGAGGGGAAGGGAAAAAATTGTTTCAATAGGGATACAGGTGGACCCATTGCAACAATGAGATGTACAAGTCGTTATGTCGAAAAATGAACTTTACAACTTTGTTTTTGGGGGGGCGGCAGAGATGGGAAGGGGAAACAAAGGAGGAGGCAACAATACTTGATAAGGAATGTACTCATTACCTTGTCCATGTAATTGTAACTCCTCTGTACTGTATTTTCACAAAATGGAAAGGCTTGGAAAAAATTATATTAAGTGAAGTAAGCCAAGCCCAAAGAAACATAGGTCCCATGGTTTCCCTTATTTGCAAT
>NW_012281368.1:0-3850 GCF_000151885.1 Dipodomys ordii
TACCACTTGAGCCACAGCGCCACTTCCGGCTTTTTTCTTTTTGCTTATGTGGTGCTGAGGAATCGAACCCAGGGCCTCAGGCATGCAAGGCAAGTACTCTACCACTGAGCCACCTTCCAAGCCCCAACTTGATGGTTTTATGACGATGATCTTATTCCTCCAGAAAGAGAGCTGGTCACAGTCAAGGAAAAGAGGCTTTTGATGGAAAAAAAAAAAGTCCAGCCTCCTTCCTCTTGGATGGGTGGTCCTCTGTGTTAGGTCACACTGGTTCACAGTCGATACTGGGGCCACACATTATAATGGCATTATGATCAGTCCCAGAATTTCACCTATGTTTCCATACTCTTTTGCACATGTGGCTTCCTGACCCTTTCTCTGACAATCTTTGACAACCATCCCCACTCCTTGGTAAATTCCTTATCTTCGTTTCAATAAATTCCCAAAAGCTCTTAGGAATGGTACATTTCTTTTTTATTATTTGTTTTTCTTTTAATGTGTACTACATTTAATTTGTTAAGTGCAAAACAGACATGTGTTCATTATCCATGCAAAATAAGCTATTCACCAATGGGTTCTCACTAGTGAGGTAATGTTGGATGCCCTGGCTCCGCTCAGGTGATCCAATAAGCAGGCCACAGGTGCCTAGAACGCCCACAAGTAAACCAAGAATGAGACAAAAGAGTGATATTTTTGGGGGGGCTGAAGATATTTTTTTAAATAATTTACTGTTATTATAGAGGTGATGTGCAGAGTGCTTACAATTACATGAGTCAAGCAATGAGTACATTTCCTTTTGTACAGTGTCTCCTGTTCCCTCATTCTCTCCCAGTCCCTCCCATTCTTCTCCACCCACCAGTTGTACAGTTCACTTTCATCTGTGTCCAGTGACCTCCACTGCTACACTTTTCACCCTTCACCCCTTGAGTTCTATACCCTCATTGCCCCCCTCCCTAAGTTATAAAACTTGAATACACTATACATAGAGAACACAAAATAATCAAAAGAATTAAAAGTATTTTTAAAGAGAGAGAGACCTATTGTTTCTATATCTTCAAGTTTATATATATATACATATATACATAATTTATATAAAAATAAACAGGCACAAAAGCATAGTGCCTTTGAGTTTCTTTCCTAAGAGTATACTCTTTTGGTCTCATTGTATATATCTACAACCCTATATAATTTATCATTTATCTGTTCCATATGGACTCCACTTGCTTATTCTTTTGTTATCTTTGGTAATCATTTCTGAATTTTTTTCATTTTATGGTTTTTAGTATTGGATGCATCCTGTGGATTTCTTCTGAGCTCTTGGGTGGAAAAACATGAAAAAAACCCCAAACCCACCCATTTTACTGATTGTTATATCCAACTAAGTCTTAGGAGTCCATGAATAATGAAAAGGAAATCAATACAAAAGATACCCCATTTCTAGCTTGTGCTACATATTTGTGAAAATTAAGCATTTATAATTAGAATTGATCATTTATAATCTCCCCTGCTTACACAACTGTTCCACTTACAAATGCATCTTGTTGTTCTCCATTTAATTCTGCCAGCCAAACCACACAATTTGCCATGAGTGTCTTTATCTAATACCTTAGAGACCATTTGTACTACACATGCCATTTAGAATGATATTAAATCTTAAGATTATAATAGAAATGTTATATTTTATATTATAAAAAAGTGAGTTAAGGTACCAACAGTTAAATTTAGATCAGTGTACGTACTCCTACACACCATTCTGTGGTCATTGTTAGACATTTCAGACATTTGTCACTAATGGATATTGAAAGTTGTGAGACAGAATTGAAATGAAACACAATAATTCCATAATGAATCATAAAATGAACTATAACCAGAGGTTACAGTAACATTAACATTTTAGAAAAGAAACCTGGCACATATAATCAAGTAATGGATTTAGTATCATGAACAATGCAACTAGCCAAAATCCTCCATCTTGGGACACATTATATTGAGGAAGTATTACTTTCTTAAATGTGTCAAGGCTAGTGAATATGAATTTTTGTATGAGGAAATATCAGCTGACATACATCAAGTTAAAGTTCACTCAATAACCTGCATTGCTTGAAAATGCCACTGTCATGAAAAACAAAGGTTGTATAAGTATTTTAGGATGAACAAAAGTCTCACACTGAATAGAGAATCAGTAGCCTAAATTACATTATGTGGATATGATGTAAATAAATATATACATATATTTCTGAAACTTAAATCTCAACATTAGGATTAGATGAAGACTATAAATAATTCTTTCTTCAAATTTATTGGATTTTTTTATTTTATTTATTTTATTTTATATATTTATATTTTATTTTATATTTTTATTTTTTTATATTTTATATTTGGACTCCAAAACAATCTAAATTTGCTAATAGACATTATTGTGGTCTGCTTTGTTGAATCTTGATTTGGACAATGCAAAATAAGCCGTTAATATACAATAATACCATCTATAGTTTGTGAGACCTCTATGCTTTTAAATTTTCATTTACTATAAAATTTAATATGAACACTTTTATTATTATTCCATTTAAAAGTAAAGTAATGAGTATAGTTGTGTGATTATCAATAACTGGGTATAATGTAAGATGTGGTTTATATTTCTACTTTCTTTGTTTTTTTCACATGCATTTCAGTCATTTCATCATGTAATTTTGAGTGTTGTTTAGTTTTATAGTGATTATAACATAGGATGGGAAGGGGAAACAAAGGAGGAGGCTACAATGTTGGATAAGAAATGTACTTATTATCTTGCCCATGTAATTGTAACCTCTCTGTACAGTATTTTCACAATTAAAAAAAGTTTTGGAAAAGAAGATTTCTTTTTTATTAGGTAAAATACAATCAAATTATCTAAAATAAATTTTGATTAATAAATTTTATAGAAGATTTGAGGTTTGGGTGATAGGTAAGTAATGATTATAGCTTCTCAGTTTAATTATTTTCTCTAAGTTTCGTCTGTTACCACTATTTTGTTCTGATTTTGGATTTTGCGGTTTCTTTCTTTTTTAAAAAATTGTACAGATGGCTCCTAACAATGGTTCAATTTGTGTTGGAACAAACATGGTGTAAATTCTATAGAAGCTATTTTTTAAATAGAGATTTTTTTTCTTTCCTCAGACTGCAGATATGTTATGATATTCTTTCTGTGCTGGGTAATGACAGCTCCCACTCAGCCTAGGAAAACAAAGGGTAAACAATTAAGCCCGGCAGTGTACTGTGGGGCTGGATACTGTGTTTTATATGTTTGCATCACATCATAGCTACAAAGTACAGTCAATGTGTGTGCATAAGACACAGAACACTTTATTGCAAAATTGACATTATGTCAGATGATTTTAAACAACTCTAGCCTAAGGATCAGTTTTGATCTTGTTTAAGATAGACTAAGTACTGCTATATGTTCAGAAGATTGAGGTGTTAACAAATTTTTAATACATGATTTTTTTCAACTTATGAAGGGGTTTTTAGGACATTTTAAGTTGTGTTTGTATATACCTGCATAAGTATCATTATATATTTATGCAATACAAAATGATCGTTTGATATATGTATGCACTGCCTCATTAAAACAAGCCAGTTAATGTCTCTCCTCACATACTTATATTTTGTGATGAGAACATTAAAAATACATTATTCTGGCCGGGCGCCGGTGGCTCACGCCTGTAATCCTAGCTACTCAGGAGGCTGAGATCTGAGGATCGCGGTTCAAAGCCAGCCTGGGCAGGAGAGACCGTGAGACTCCTATCTCCAATAAACCACCAGAAAACCGGAAGTGGCGCTGTAGCTCAAGTGGTAGAGCGCTCGCCTTGAGCTG
>NW_012281369.1:0-1699 GCF_000151885.1 Dipodomys ordii
GGGCTGGCTTTGAACCGCGATCCTCAGATCTCAGCCTCCTGAGTAGCTAGGATTACAGGCGTGAGCCACCAGCGCCTGGCGATCCACAAGCTTTCTAACAGCAGAAGGTATGTATAGATTGGAATCTTACAATGAAACATGGAAGTGCCTGGATTAAATGACCATAACCGACAGAAGGGTGTTTATTTCTGCATGCTTATTATAATGGTCATCTTCAGCACCAGGATAAGTCTAAAATTGTCTCCAAAGTTTATATCATTTATAACGGAGCAAACTATGTGTAGCACTCGTTTGAAACTTTTTTGTCAATATACACCAACATAAATTAGTTACAAGATAAAAATGGATCTGCTGTAAGAAATGATTTTATGTAATCAAATTGAGTTTTATAGAATATTTGCCAAAAGATAATATTTTTTAATTTTTAAAAATGGATATAATAATCTTTCAGATACAATTTGATAACATTTCTAATTGTCTACTGGGGACCTGTCTGGTCCAGCTTAAAAAAACATTCTTATTAATAAATATTGGGCTCATTCTTTATAGCAAATGCGATATGCATTTAAGTACTTAAATGTGGTTCTAAATAATTCTGATACAAATTTCATAAATGATCTAGAATACTCTGGATTAATGTAGCCTAGTAATGTTAGAAGATAAATTTAGCAGCAGTATACTCACATCTTCAGGACTAACTGGATAAGGGTAATAACAAGATAAAGGTGAAGAACAATGGAATACCATAGATTGGCAAACATGTTTTTTATACAGCACAAGCTATATGATTTGATTTAACTACATGTCCTTTCAAGGTCATTACTATTTTATTTCTTCCTAAAGTACATAATTCAGTGTGAGTCTGCAAATGGAAAAAATTTTTGTTCTTTGAAATATGTGTCATTTTGTTTTGTTTCTTGTTCTCATCCCTGAATTGATAGTTTCACAGAGAATGTATTCTAGTGATTATTTTCTATCTGCAGTTAATGCATTATTCTACTTGTTGACTTTATTGTTGTAATAGAAAAATCAAACTTTTTACTCTAGTTTCCAAGAAAAATCTGTTTTTCATTTGGAAAAAAGATCACCTTGTCTATGTAGAGAAAGAAACCTATATTTTTTTCTGTACATTTTAGATATATGATTGAAATTTTTATGACAAAAAAAGAGATTAAGAGGAGAAAAGATTTATTTAATATAAGTTATTTGACCCAGAAACCTTCTGACCAAATACTTCAAGTTAAATCATTTTTTCCTATTTGTTTTGTTGATGAGTAAAAAAGAATATGATAGAGCAAAGATATGATCTATAGGCAACTAATAAATGGAGGATAAGTTAGAAACATTGTGCATTCATGATATTCTCTGTAGTTTTGTGTCTTCAGAGATAAACGTACAATTTTCCAGTGGCTAGAGGGAGTACCTCTGAGATTAATGTTTTAGGACCTGAATCAGAGGAAAATCGGAAAAATTCCTCCTGGGTTTTCTGACCTGCTGTAGGAAGAAAGGAACTGACAGTCAAAGTACTCTATTTCTGACATTTTTCTCAAAAATTTTGACTTTAAATATGTTTTGTTTTTATTTTGAAAATACCATACAGAGGGGTTACAATTACATGGGCAAGGTAATGAGTACATTTCTTATCAAGCATTGTTGCCTCCTCCTTTGTTTCCCTTCCCTTCCCATCCCTTCCCATTTC
>NW_012281370.1:0-3716 GCF_000151885.1 Dipodomys ordii
CTGAGGATCGCTGTTCAAAGCCAGCCAGGGTAGGAAAGTCCATGAGACTTACCTCCAGTTAACCACCAGAAAACCAGAAGTGATGGTGCTATGTCTCAAGTGATGGAGCACAAAGAGGCTCAGGGACAGTGCCCAGGCCCTGAGATCAAGCCCCCCAATCAACCAACCCCCCCCCCAAGACTGACTACAGTAATCATCCACTGAGAACAAATGTCAGATGGAAAGGGCCTCTGTCATCTCTCCAGGACTGCAGGAAACCAGGTCTATGGCAAACTAGGATGGATGGCCACCTTGCCCACAGGCTGTACACCCTTGCTGGCTTTTTGTTCTGATCTTCACTGTACACACTCCCTTAAGAGGGCCATGACCTTCAAGGGCCTCACCCTAGCCTTGACACTGTTTGTGCTTGTGACATGCAGCACTTCTCTGTGGACACTGGCTTTTTGCAAGGACTGTGGGTCACATGTGTACCGCCCCTCCCCCCCAGTCCCTCCCACTTAGGACTTTTCACTTCTCAGCTCCAGTATCACCCTTCCGGGAAGCCTTCCATGATTGCTTCAACTGCATCAACACAAGCTTTCCTTGGCTAAGACCAGGTGTTCCTTTTTGTCTGAGGTAATGAAATGGATCATTCTGTGCCAGATGACACAAATTTGCTTTGAGGCACAGAAAACATTTGCTCTGCATTTTGGGTCACTGTAAAGCACCAGTAAGAGCTAACTAGAGCCGTTGAGCTCGGAGAGTTCTAGATTCGAATTTTCACCACTTTTCTTTGGTAGAATATTTGTGACGTCTGACAGTCATTTCTTCTGGAAAGGGGAAAGATCTCATGATGGCTAAGGAGATAAAACAAACCCTCAAAAGATGCCATTACTAGGCTATTATGTCGTTTACTCAGTGTGTGTGTGTGTGTGAGTGTGTGACACGCATGTCACCATACCCTCCCAAAAACAGATAAAGGAACCAATGACAGAAAGCAGCCAGGTACTGATGGCTCACACCTATAATCCTAGCTATTCAGGACGTTGAGATCTGAGGATCACAGTTAAAGCCAGCCTGCACAGGAAAGTCCATATGACTCATCTCCAATAAAATATTCAGGAAAAGCTGTGAATGGTACTATGGCTCAAGTGGTAGAGCACTAGCCTCGAACATAAATAAGGTCAGGGATAGCGTCTAGGCCCTGAGTTCAAGCCCCCAGGATCCACAAAACAACAAACCAGCAATGAAAAAAACACCTTGTTTCCATTTCCTGAAGATCATTTAAACATTTATATTTTGCCAGTCCTGGGGCTTGAACTTAGGGCCTGGGCACTGACCCTGAGATTTTTTTGTTGTTTTTGGTCCAGTCGTGGGCCTGAACTCTGGGCCTGGGCGCTGTCCCTCAGCTCTTCAGCTCAAGGCGAGCGCTCTACCACTTGAACCACAGCGCCACTTCCAGCATTTTCTATTTATGTGGTCTGAGGAAGTGAACCCATGCAAGGCAAGCGCTCCCTTCCCAGCCCTGGTGTTATTTCATATGATGGGGTGTGCGCAGGCGCTGCGGCCTGTCCCCGCTCAGCGCGTCCTCCCTGCCGTGCGTGGCCGCGTCCCTGGTCAGGTCCCCAGCTCGGGGCCTCGCAGGTGAGGGAAGCACGGGCTGGTGGCGTCTCAGCCTGGCTGGCCCCACTTCACGTGGCACTGCTTTTACGCAGCTCAGACGCAGCCTGTTCTAGAACGCGGAGAGCAAAGCGCAGGCCTTCCACCCGCCGCGCTCGGGGCGCACGGAGCCCCGCACGTTGGGAATGGCCGGCGAGCTAGACGGAGCCAGCGGGTTCCCACGCCCAGCTCCCGGAGGAAGGCGGCTCTGCGCGCGCACGCCCCCGGGGCATGCTGGTCATTGTAGTCGGCCCGTGTTGCGGCGTCCGCTGGGAGTTGTAGTGTTCCCGCCCCGCGAGGCCCCGCCCGCGATGGCGTCACAGCCCCACCCCAGGGCAGGATCGCGCCGGCCCGCCAGCCCGCGCTGCGGATCAGAGACCGTGCCTTATCGGATTTGCGAAGTTAATAGAATAGGGGAAGCAGGCGAGGGCTTGGCGCGGGTAAGTGCTGCGCGAGTATCAGTTGTTATTATAACTCAATCCTCTGTGACCTTTGCCAAGGAGCTGTCCGACAGGGAAACTGAGGCTGGAGAAGTTAGATGGCTTCGCTAGCCTTACAGGACGTCTGGAGTCCACTTCTTCCTTCTTCATCCCCCCCCTTTCCCCTCCTCCTCTTCCTTCCTTCCTCCTCCTCCTTTTGTCCTTTCTGTCGGCCTTGGGCTTGAACTTAGGGCCCTGGCTCCTTTGCTCAAGGCGAGCGCTCTACCACTTGGAGCCACAGCCTCACTTCCAGTTTTCTGGTGTTTTCTTGAAGAGTCTCAGCCTTTCCTACAGGGCTGGCTTTGAACCAGGGTCTTCAGATCTCAGCCTCCTGAGTAGCTAGGATTACAGGCGTGAGCCACCAGCGCCTGGCTTCAAGAGGTTATTTTCATGAGCTGGCAGTGTGTTTGTGGGGGGGGGGGAGGGCCTATGCAAATTCACACCAGGGCTGATCCACAGCAGGTTGATTGCCTGCCTGCTGTGGGTTGCAGGGTGAGAGGAAGACCCTGGCAGCCAAGGTACTGTGCAAGGTCCCACAGTCCTGGACAAGGTAGGAGGAAGCAACTGGCCACTGTATGGGTATCCTGAGAACCACAGGGCTTCTTACAACCCCACTTTGTGCCAACTGTGCAGGTCTGGCACAGGCAGGACCCCAGCAGTGACCACAGACAAGTTCAGCCTCACAGCTGGTTCCCAACCACCGGGCACAGATTAATCAAGCTGATCACAGGTCCTGAGCACATGGGGAAGGCTTCTCAAGAGTCAAGAGGAAAAGAGGCCCAAACACTCCCTTCATTTTAACCCACCAAGGTTTTTCTGCCATGTATGTGTCCATTCATTCACCTAACCATTCATTCATTTATCCAACAAATACCAAAGACTGTTTACTGCACACCAGACATTAGGCTAGTGACTTCTCCTGTACAATAAAATCCAGAGCCAAACCTCCCCAACTCATCTTAAAAATCTCCCGTGGGCTCTAAGGACTTTTATGCTGTTCCTACAAGCCAAGCTCCACCCTACCACAGGACCCTTGCACTGACAGTCCTTCACCACTTCCTGCCTGTGACACCTGTGGCAGGGGAGGCCCAATCCATCCTTTGCCTTATCAAAGGCCCTCTCCCCACCTTCGCAGACACTCTAACGGGTGCAGTTCCCAGTGAGACCCTCAGCGGCCTTCTCCCCGCTCTGAATGAAAACTCCACGGGCAGGATGGGCTCGCCTCGCTCGTCGTGCACCAGGGCATGTGCCAGGCTTCCAGTGAGTATCGATGTGTTCAGTAAAGACACAAGTTTCAGGAAGCCGACTCTAAGGCCCCTTCAAGCCGGCCCTGTCATCCGCATCTCCTCCTTGGCCGTCGCCCCCAGCGGTACTTCGGGAGCACTCTTCCACGGGCAGGGCCTCACGGGCGCAGAATGAAGTAGCTGTTCAACCGGACTGGAGATGCTCATCTCAAGCGTCTGTGCACAGCACTGGCCCGCACCACCCTCCTCCAGGACGGGCCGGCTCTGCCTGCGGCGAGCGCTGGGGCAGGGTTTTCCCGGCGAGTCGGGTGAGCCGGCTCCGCCGGGCTGCAGGAAGACCGCGCGGCGCGAGGGC
>NW_012281371.1:0-1844 GCF_000151885.1 Dipodomys ordii
GTGGTAGAGCGTTAGCCTTGAGCTGAAGAGCTGAGGGACAGTGCCCAGGCCCAGAGTTCAGGCTCCACAACCGGACCCAAAAAAAAAAAAAAAAATCAACCACCAAAACTCAACCAACCACCAAAACTCAAGAAGTGGAGCTGTGGCTCAAGTGGTAGAGCACTAGTCTTGAACAAAAAAGCTCAGGGAGAGCACCCATGCCCTGATTTCAAGCCCTAGGACTGATACAAAAGAAAAAAACTATGGAGCTTATTATCTAGTATAGGTTAGTGCATAGGAAGAAGGCAGCTCTGGTGCAGTAGGTGAGGCACCTCCCACTTCGGCACCCGACTATATAAAAGGGGCCTCAAAGGAGCTGCACTGAGCCATTTTCTCCCTTTCCTAATGAGAACTTGGCCTTGTGAGCTCTGCTGGCAATAAATCTTTTCTTCTACTTGACTTCTGTCTGCGTGGTCTTTTGGGTCACTTTCTACTTGGGTTACATTTTCCTTTCATTGAATGCATGAGGCCCTGGGTTCCATTCCTCAGCACCACATAAACATAAAAAGCCCGAAGTGGTGCTGTGGCTCAAGTGGTAGAGCACTAGCCTTGAGCTGAAATGCTCAGAGTTCAGGCCCTATGACCAACAAAAAACAAACACTGAGGGTGCTCATACCTCTTTTCAGGGCCAAGCCTTGCCAGAATTGAAGCAAGACCCTTTATTCTGGAGATGGGGTGCAAAAACAGATGCTTCCCCATTTCTCCCTTCCCTCTTTCAGTTTGGCTGAAAATCTGGAGGAGGAAAGTCCCTGAGGTAGAAGGGAAGTGAGAGAGAGCTATCACACTGAGCCGGGCAGAGGGGCAGAGCCTGAAGACAGCAAAGTGTGACTGTGTTCCTTGTCTATATTTGCATGCTGAGTTCATGGCTGCTTTTTCTTCCCAGAAAACAAAACTGCATCATGGGGGGCAAGAGGGGGAGGAGGGGAGCGGGTAAGAAGTAGGGCCATTTAGGAAAGGTGAAAGAGATACCAGGGGCCTGCTGGCATAACACTGGAGAGAAGAGCCCGGGCTCTGCTTGCCTCAGGACCTGCTGCCTCTGCTCCCTGCGTGGACAACCGGATCATTTGCCTACTAGGCCTCAAAAGAGTTTTGTTTTTGTTTCCTCCAAATATCAAAGGACATAGTTAAGAGAATCCGGGGACCAAAGCCCTTCTAATCCCTAAACCCTAATTTCCTCTGCTTACCAGGGGTCTGGGCCACGGCGGCCATCCAAAGGTCAGAAAAGGGAAGAAAGTGAAGCAAGGGTCCCATTGAGAAAGAATTAAATCTGAGAACTATTTCGCAGTTGGGGGGGGAGGTGGAAAGAAGCAGCGTCCCCACTCTGGCGCTGGGCCCAATCCTGTCCCCATCCTAAGAGCCTTCTAGAATCCCAGCCCCTCGGCATCCGTCCCCTCCTCCTGCCCTTCCCCCTCCTCCCGCCGCTGCCCGCCCCCCGCCCCTCCCCGGCTCTGACATCACCGGCCAGCCGGGTGGGGTGAGGCGGCGCTGGGATCGGGCTCGGGCTCGGCGGGCGGAAGAGGCGGCGGCGGCGGCGATAGCAGCAGCGGCGGCGGCGGCGGCGGCGGGAGCCGAGGAGGAGGCGGCTCCGGACGCTGCTTAGGAACCCGGGACCCGGGAGTGCCCGCACCCTGAGCTCTCAGCCCCGGAGGCGGTGAGAGGGGCGGAGGGGAGACGTGTGGCGGGGAGGAGGGTCTGGGTTTGCAGGAGTGGCGATCCGGGACCCTGGGGAGGGGGACTCAGCTGGCGGGGAGCGCGGCGCGCGGACCCGGACAGGTGGGCCGCGCCTGGCCCCCCGGGGGGGCTCT
>NW_012281372.1:0-1102 GCF_000151885.1 Dipodomys ordii
AAAAAAGCCAGAAGTGGCACTGTGGCTCAAGTGGTAGAGCGCTAGCCTTGAGCTGAAGAGCTGAGGGACAGCGCCCAGGCCCAGAGTTCAGGCCCCAGGACCGGACCCCCCCCCCAAAAAAAAAAGTATTAGTATTAGCTCACAGATATACATGGCCTTCTGTTGCTCTAAATAGTGTAAATAATAATTCAAAGCTCTCTTTTTCAGGGAATGTTGGCTGATTTTGTGTCCCAGACATCTCCAATGATCCCTTCCATTGTTGTCCACTGTGTAAATGAGATTGAACAGAGAGGGCTGACTGAGGTAAGAATCAACCCTGGAGAAGAGTAAATTTGCTTATTTGTGTTGTTTATATTTAAGAGTTTCTTAAAAGTTTCATCTTGATAATAGACAGGCTTGTATAGGATCTCAGGGTGTGACCGAACAGTAAAAGAGCTGAAAGAGAAATTTCTCAGAGTGAAAACAGTACCTCTTCTCAGCAAAGTGGATGATATCCATGCCATCTGTAGCCTTCTAAAAGACTTCCTTCGAAACCTCAAAGAACCCCTTCTGACCTTTCGACTAAACAAAGCCTTTATGGAAGCAGCAGGTAAGAGCAGATCTTAGTACTGCAATGTGAGTTCTGCCATGCCTGGAACTTTTTTACACTTTTCACTGCTTTATCTGTTGCTTAGTACAGAGCCTCAAACAGTAAGTAGGTGCCTTAACCATTAATTTGGTGGATGAGTCACTGCATACATGCCTGCTCTTTTACTTTTTAAACTGTTTGGGTTATTCAGTGTTTTTGTTGTTGTTGCTTTTGTTTTTTTGGTCAAGTTTTAGGTTGTCCTTTTGAAGTTAGAATTATCTTTGATTCCTTTTCTTTCCACTCCAAATCTTGTCAGCAGCTTTGTAAAATATATCTTAAAGTTGGTATTTGTCAAGAACGGTAGTTAAAGAATGACTGCCTTTCATGATGTACTCTTTCTCTAGGATGTGGTAAGAACCTGCTAACAGATTGTCCTGTTTCTAGACTCATGCTTTCTGCAGTATGAACTTCATACAGAAACTAGAGTGGGGGGCTGGGAAGGTGGCTCAGTGGTAGAGCGCTTGCCTTGCATGC
>NW_012281373.1:0-1431 GCF_000151885.1 Dipodomys ordii
CTTATTTGCAATAACTAGTATATGTCTAGGACAAGCAGAAAAGGTCAAAAGCTAAGTGCATATGACCATATAAGATATTGTTAAGTGAAATTAACCCCAAGATAGGGACACAAGTGTTTTCTTCTTTCTTGCTATTGTTTCTAACGTATTTATAATGTACCATGTGATTTTTGTTGTTGTTGTTGCTTTGTATGTTCCTCCCCAACGGTATAACCCATTTTCACTGTATTTGATGTCGGCCTAATTTGGGGAGGGGAAGAGAAAAAAACAAAATATTTAAATAGGGATATAGGTTGAACCATTGTAACAATGAGATATACAAGATACTATGTTGAAAAACGAACTTTACAATTTTGGTGGGAGGGTGGGGAATGTAGTGGCGGTGGGAGAGAAGGGATGGTAGGGGAAAAACAAAGGAGGAGGCACTTGATAAGAAATGTACTCATTACCTTGCTCATGTAACTGTAACCCCTCTGTACAGTATTTTTATAATCAAAAACTTATTCTTAAAAAAAGAGTATAGAGACTTTGTCAGAAACATTTGTGACATTAAAACCATACTAATTACACATATACGAGTATGTACATATATATGTATGCATGTGTATTTATATGTGTTTATATTTGTGTGTATAAATATATTTATGTATTTATATATTATATTATATATTTTTATATTTATTTCACAAAGGTTTATTTATTTATTTATTTCACTAAGGTTCTGGTCCTTTTTGCACTAAGCCATTAATCTAGCTACTACTGTCTATGTGCCTAAGAATATTCCAGTGATCATAAAGCACTACTCAGCAGACCATCTGCAACAGAGTCACAAAACCTTTGTTAAGAATATGTTCCTGCCTAACTCCCAAATACCTCTCAGTCCTTTCTGTTAACGTTAACAGACTGAACTCTCCAATTAAGCGACATGGATTGTCTAGTTGGATTAAAAAACAAGACCCTTCTATCTGCTGCCTTCAGGAGTCACATCTTGCCCATAAAAACAAACACATTTTCAATGTTAAAGGCTGGAACAAAATCCTCCAAGCAAATGGCCCCCATAAACAGGCAGGAGTTGCAATCCTAATATCAGATAAAATAGACTTCAAATTAAAATTCATGAGAAGAGATAAAGAAGGTCGCTATATACTATTAAGGGATCTCTCCTTCAGGAGGATATTACAATTCTAAATATCTACTCGCCAAACAATGGAGCACCCAAGTTTATCCAAGAAATACTACTTTCCCTCAAATCCCATATAAATCCAAAGACATTAATTGTTGGGGATTTTAACACACCACTCTCCCCACTAGATAGATCAACTTGGCAAAAACTCAACAGAGAAAACGCAGATCTAAACAGCTGCATAGATCAACTAGATTTAACAGATATCTACCGAACATTTCACCCAGCAGCATCAGAATACATGTTTT
>NW_012281374.1:0-2951 GCF_000151885.1 Dipodomys ordii
AAAAAAAAAAAAAAGTTTCACAGCCTTTCCTGCCCGGGCTGGCTTGGAACCACGATCCTCAGATCTGTTTCCTAAGGAGCTAGGATTTCAGTCATGAGCCACCGGTGCCTAGCTTCATACACATTTGGTAATCAAGTAATAAGATGTCTCAGGGGCTGGGAAGGTGGCTCAGTGGTAGCGAGCTTGCCTTGCATGCATGAGGCCCTGGGTTTGATTCCTCAGCACCACATAAGCAGAAAAAGCCGGATGTGGCACTGTGGCTCAAGTAGTAGAGCGCTAGCCCTGAGCTGAAGAGCTGGGGAACAGCACTCAAGTCCAGAATTCAGGCCCTAGGACTAACAAAAAAAAAAAAAAGAAAAGAAAAGAAAAGAAAAGAAAAAGGTGGAAGTGGCGCTGTAGCTCAGGTGGTAGAGTGCTAGCTTTGGGACAGTGCCCACACCCCAGAACTAACAAAAAAAAAAAAAGAAAAGAAAAGAAAAGAAAAAGGTGGAAGTGGCGCTGTAGCTCAGGTGGTAGAGTGCTAGCTTTGGGACAGTGCCCACACCCCAGAACTGACAAAACAAAACAAACACTATGGATGGTGAAATTGTATTCTGATAAAGAGAAAAAAGTATCCAAACACTTTTATTCATATTAATACTATACACACACTGAACCAACTTGCCCACAGGGATTCTTGGAATAAGAAACTTACAAGGTACTTTAACTTCCAACATTACATTTACTTAGAATATATTTTTTTGTTGGCCACGGGGCTTGAACTCTGGGTTTGGGCACTGTCCCTGGGCTCTTCAGCTCAAGGCGAGCACTCTACCACTTGAGCCATGGTGCCACTTCTGGTTTTCTAGTGGTTTATTGGAGATCAGAGTCTCACGGACTTTCCTGCCTAGGCTGGCTCAAGCTCTCAGCGTCCTGAGTAGTTAGGATTACAGGCGTGAGCCACCGGCGCCCGGCTTTACTTAGAATATTTAAATAAATATTTTGCAATAAGATTGTATGTCCCTTGCGATCAGAAAAAAAATCTATAAGCACACCTCCAGCGTGGATGTGTTTATGCTACTTTAAGTCCAAGTTAGCCAAGTGCTTCTACTGGGAGAGGGCCACAGTGGTGTCGAGCAGGCAGAGGATGCAACTCAGTAGGGGAAGGACACTTGCCAAGCATGCACAAGCCTAGGGTTCCATCCCTAGCTCCACAAAGAAAGAAAGAGTGTTCCTGGGCACAGAGAGTCCAGGTCCTGGGGCTCTAGCTGGCTACATAAATCCTACCGTGGCCAGGCGTTTCAGCAGCTGGATGGCAAGACGTGGCAGGGCTGGGTCGTGTCTGTGGTAGATGTACTTGGCTAGGACAGCAATGAGGTTGTTCCCATGGGCACCTGCCAGAGCACAGGAAATAGACATCAATGGTGGTAGACATCAATGGTGTCTTAAGAAGTGACTCTTGGAAAGGCTGCTCTTCTAAAATGTTTGTACACTGGTGAAACAGCCTTGAGTACTTGGAGAGCCAGAGCAAACCCACGTGGCCTGTTCGTTCTCTTTTCTCAGAAGCAGAGAGAATGCACACCAGACACGTGCGGTCTTCACTGTACTCATGTACAAGGCAACCAGTACTATTATCCCCACTTCATAGATGAAAAATCCAAGGAGGTCACAAAGCTGTTTGAGCCCAAATTAAAACTGGCCTCAAGATTATCGCCTTAAGTACTCTTCGGTCAACAGGAGACAAAAATATAGTTATGCGCATTCCCTTGTTTCCAAGTCATTTCTAAATGCCCTCAAGGACTTAATGATCCACAGACATGGCTGGAACATGTGTTCATGGGCAAACACCGCTGACTAGGAGAGAAACACATACCGTGTTGTGTGAGCGCCTGTTCCAGGGGCGACACCACATTAGAAGGAGGTTTTAGGCGAATGACATTGTTGGTGACAGAGAATGCCAGTTTCACTGTCTTGATCAGCAGCTGGCCCTGCCCCTGGCCCTCTGCCCCATCACTAAGTTGCCAAACAGAAACCAAAGTTAATTTAGACAACATGACTTCACTCACAACATATGTACTCTCTTGAATTAAAATTCCAACAATAATCCTAGAGCTCATAAGCTTCTGTCAGAGGCCCCAGTGCAAAGACAAGGGGCCAACTTGCTGTGCTAGGTACCAGTCTATTCAATGTCACTACCTTATTTTTTTTTTTTTTTGGTCATGGGGCTTGAACTCTGGGCCTGGGCGTTGTCCCTCAGCTCTTCAACTCAAGGCGAGCGCTCTACCACTTGAGCTACAGCGCCACTTCCAATGTCACTACCTTATATAAAGATTATTATGACCTAGGAAGAATCAAGTTGCCTTTAGAAAGCAGCTGCAAGCTGGGTATGACACTGGTGGGCTTCTGTCTGTAGTCCTTGCTACTCAAGAAGCTGAGATCTGAGGATCTAGGTTTGAAGCCAGCATAGGCAAGACAATCTGTGAGACTTTTTTGGGGGGGAGAGAGTGGGGGGGGAGGAGCCAGTCCAAGGGCTTGATTTCAGGGCTTGGGCACTGTCCCTGATCTTCCTTTGCTCAAGGCTAGCACTCTACCACTGGAGCCACTGCAACACTTCTGGCTTTTTCTGTTGCTGTGGTCCTGAGGAATAGAACCCAGGGCTTCATACATGTTAGGCAAACACTCTACCACTAAGCCACATTTCATTTCTAGCCCTTGTGAGACTTTTATCTCCAATTAAGCACCAAAAAAAAGTGGAAGTATAGCTGTAATGACAATGTGCTAGCCTTGAGCAAAAAAGGTCAGGGACAGCACCCAGGCAGTGAGTTCAAATCCCAGGACCAGTGCACACATATACATACACATGTGCGGACACACACACACACCAGCTGCAATCAATATAACTGAAGCCCTTACACACACACACACACACACACACACACACACACACACACACACACACACACACACACACA
>NW_012281375.1:0-2132 GCF_000151885.1 Dipodomys ordii
CGGGCCCCGCCGGGCCTGCTGTTCCCCTCGCCGCGTTCGGGACGGCCCTGCCCGCGGGACCCCTCTGTCTGGACCGGCGGGGGACACGGATCCGGCCGCGGGACCCCCAGACCGAGTCCCCACCCCTGGGCGTCGTCCAGCCCAAGCCGAGGACCTGCCTGGGAGCTGGGCATGGGGGCGGCGCGTCCCCCGCGATCGCGGGAGCGGCCGAGGACCGGGTTCTGCTCCTCCGGAGGGGGAGGGGAGCGTAGCCCCCAGCTGGGGGGCCGCGTGTCCTCGGCGCCGCCCGCGCACCCCCACCCGCGCACCTCCATCCCCCGCCTGCTGGGGTCTCCACCTGGGAGGCTCACCACGCTCCTGGGGGTCGTTTGGCCTCTTCCAGACCAGGGCTGGGGTGTGCCAGCCCCAAGGTTAGGAGGGAGGGCCTGGTCCTGACAGTGAGGAATTGAGCATTGACAGCTGCACCTGGGGGAGTGGGGTCCCTGAAAGGGGGCGAGCCCGGAAGCCACCCCTTCCTCCCCTTGCGAGTTAGGGCAGAACTCTGGCTGGCCCTGTGCAAGGGCCTGGTCCTGGGAGATTTTAAGGAGCTAGCTCTAGTCTCAAGCACTCTGCCAAGCCCTTCTCCCCCCACCCCCAAATAAAGCGTCTCAGGCTTGGGGGTTGTGACCATGGCTGGTCTTGTACATTCTCCGATTTTTCCTCTGCCCCAGGCTGGCCTTGCTGGGACTGCTGCATTTCTCCTGTCCTTGATGAAGTAGCCTCTCCTTGGCCAGGGACAGTCATTTGCTAGGAATGCAGCCTCAGAACTGAGGCTGTGTATTTGCAGCGTTTGGATGTTAGGGACATGGGGTGGTGAGTTCTGCCTGCACGGGCACCAGAGAACAGAGGGCTTGAAATGGTAGGTGCCCTGCAAAAGCCAGGACGTGTGACTGCACGCCAGAGAAGTCTCAGCCCATACTGTCTAGCCTTCTCCCCCCCTCCCCCTCCACTGCCCTCCCAGTAGCAATCTTTGGGTAACTTGTCTGTTCCCACCTTTTGCAATGTCTCTAGTCTCAGGTGCTGGGGCTGGTGTTGATTACAGCTCTGCCAGCCTCTCCTAAACCCTTGGAGGCAATTGCTCTCTGTATTCTACCAGCACTAGAGTGGAGGCCCAAATTGAGTTCCATGTATATCCCAGCATTGTTCTGAACAGAACAGGCATTGCCTAATCTTTATACCAGCTTGTAAGGTGGAGTTCTTCCCATTTTATAGACAGAGATAATGAGACCCAGAGCTGCAAAGGAATTCTCCCAAGCTCACACTTACCAGCAGAGCCAGATTCTGGACCAGTCCCATGAATCCTAGGTTGGTAAAAGTCCTAGGATAGCAGGCTTGGCGTCAAAAACTCATGCAGCAGAGAGAGGGTGTCCCACTCTCTTGGACTAGAACCCTGAGCTTGAGATCCCATGATTCTTTTGACCTTCACGGTCTTCCAGTAGCTAAATTCAGCAGCTTTTTCCTCTCTGGAATCTTACACACCCTTCCTCTTTCTTCTGGACATCTTCCTGGCTGTGTCTGCAACTTCCGTTTCTGATAGTACAGAAACATGGTTGCCCCCTGCTCCTGTCTACCCCACTGGACTGAGCTGCTTTCTCCCCAAATCTCCTCTGTGTGCCACTGAGCATGCCTGCCAGGAGCTGGGCCTGCAGGGGCCCTGTCTTTCTTGTGCTTGTCCTTTGGTCTGCAAGGTTGATTCTCAATTCAGCTCTGGGTCTCTCCCTTCTGTTTTTCCACACCACTCCATTTCTTTGTGTTGGTGGTGCTGGGCCACATACTTGGATTAGACTCTGCCCCATCCTATAGCCTATTTTCCTGTCCCCTTTCTCACCTCCTCCAAGTGCCTTCCTTAGTTAAGGAAGAGACCATAACCCCATCCTCCCAGGCTCAGCCTTGTAAGCTTCAGGCCTTCTGACCCAGACTTTGCCTTTCTGTGCTTCGTTCATTCTTATCCCTCTGCCCATTATGTCACCTCTACCTGTTCTAAATAGCAGATCTTGGGGGGCTGGGAAGGTGGCTCAGTGGTAGAGCGCTTGCCTTGCATGCCTGAGGCCCTGGGTTCGATTCCTTAGCACCACATAAGCAAAAAGAAAAAA
>NW_012281376.1:0-1155 GCF_000151885.1 Dipodomys ordii
TACCCCTCTTACCCCTCTTACCCCTCTCACCCCTCCCACCCAAAAATAAAATAAAAACATTTAATATATATATATACCTACTACACCTACACAACACATATACAACACAATACACCCACCCTCCTACCCCTACACATAATATAACTATCTATATATATCTATACTGTATATGCCATACACAAAATTATTATTTACCATCCCACCAAAATTCCCCCACCCACCCCTCCTACCCTACCCCTACTACCCCTCCTATTTCATATACCACCAACTCCCCAAAAATAAATATTATAATTAACCCACAATATATATACCCTACCCATAACACAAAACCCCTCACAAAAATAAATATTATTTTCGAGTAACAACACACATACACCTCACACACCTCCTACCTAGAATATACTCTTACAATCTATCACCACCCCACCCTCTAACTCCCAACCTGACTATATTACACCAACCCCCACTGATGTCCCACTTTTCGAAAAAACCCGAAAAATAGCTAAAAAACATACGGGGGACATGCATGAATTTTGAGGATAAAAGTTGAACGCCCCTCCCGAAAACGAACTTTGCGACTAAAATTGACCCCCAAAATTACTAAATCTTCAGAACCTTTGCGAAATTAATTACTCCATATCACCCCACCACAACGTCAACATGTCCTCCACACACCAAACACCCCACCCCCTAAATTATTTAAATAAATAATTTTAATAATTTTATATTTTATATTTTACACCAACTCATTATCGGAAGGGCTACTACACTATCTCTAACTCATTTATTTGTGTTAAATTTATACATCAAAATTAATCATAATAAAACTATCTAGTATAACTACACCCCTAACTTACTACCCCTATCTCAAAAGAAATAAAATAATTAAACTATATTATACATAATGAATATCACATCACACACCATACACCATTTCTATCTCTGCCCCACTTTCTGTTGGATTTTCATAATACAATAACAATTACTAATAATCTATAATTTCCCATAAAATTAAATATTCTTTTACCACCCCGCCCACCAATATCCGCGCTCCCCCTCCAAACCCCAACCTGACTATATTACACCAACCCCCACTGATGTCCCAACTTTCGAAAAAACCCGAAAAATGGCTAAAAAACATACGGGGGACATGCA
>NW_012281377.1:0-2210 GCF_000151885.1 Dipodomys ordii
TAGGGCCTGAACTCTGGGCTTGGGCACTTTCCCTCAGCTCTTCAGCTGAAGGCTAGCATTCTACCAATTGAGCCACAGCCCCACTTCTGGCTTTTTCTGCTTATGTGGTTCTGAGGAATCAAACTGAAGGCTTCATGCATACAAGGCAAGCACTCTACCATGGAGCCACCTTTCCAGCCCCTTACCATGGATAGTTTTGAGTGAAAAAAGCAAGCTATCAAAAAAGCATGATCGATGTGTACACATATGGGCATTGATTTCATTTGATTTCATATATTAAGGCTACTTTCTCTTGTGGCATCCTCTATGGAAATGAAGAACCATTAACGAGGACATTCTTGTCAAATGAACTGGATACAATTCTTGTTTTATTTTATTCTCTGCTGTCACTGGTTCTATAATTCAAGTCAAATTCTTAAAACTCCATTCTTTAATCCATGTCTCTATTTAATGGAAGTGATACATATGCTCATAGATTATTATGAAGATATCATTAAATAATCTAGCAGTGTTTTGTAGAAGGACTTTAAAATGCTTAAAAAATGCCAACTGATCTAGATGTGAAGAGACGTTATCTTTTTTTCTTTTTTTCCTTCTTTTCTTTTTTTATTTTTGATAGGGTCTTACTATATAAGCCAAGCTGGTCTCACATTTGTTATGTGGTTCAGGCTGGCCTCCAACTCACGGTCTTCTTGCCTTCCAAACATTAGGATTGTCAGTTGGAAACACCATACCCAGCCTCTCAGTGTTCTTCATAGTATAAAAATATCAATTCATAAATCCTTGTCCTCACACTCATTTTTTTCTTTGCCTAATTATTTTTGTTGCTCTCTTCTGAAATTTCACTCCTTTTTCCAAGATCAGCCAACTGCTACTGCTCATGCCAAGTAGAGTGAAATGACTACACTCCGCTCTTCCCATGTGCAACTTCTGCCAACACCTCTCCTGGCATTTCTTCAGTATGACAAAACAATGAGGAGATGAATTTATCTTTAGTTCATTAAAATCTTTTCTATTTCTCTTGCCTTTGAGTGTCCCATCTGGTTATTCTAGATGACGGATTTTTCTCTGGTACAATCACCAAAGTTACAAACCCAGTGACAGAGCTTGTCAGCAAACTATTCTAACCACCAGAGTGAGGAATATGTTTTCTTCATTAACTGAAGAAAAAAATAAAAAAAAAACCTGAAGATTCAGTGACCTAAGCCAAAAAATAGTTACAGGCAGGAAAAAAAATCAATCATTTATGATTCTTAATTGTTAGTAAAGAACTCCAAAATAACTGTGCTTCTGAACTTTCTCTGGAAGATTGTCTCATGTTTTTATTGTATCAGTTCCTGAAATTCATGTGCCACAGATACAATTCTACTTGACCTTTTCTAAGAAATTTCTCTTGAGGGAACGGATGGTGGGAAGCTATAGTCTTTCCAACAGGAATAGAAAATGAGATGTAGATTTGGAAGAGTCACTAGGACAAGTCTAACCTTCCAAATCTAAGTAGAAAAACCTTTACAAATATATGGGACATGACATGCTTTTTTTTTTTTTTTTTTTTACTTTGGCTAAGAGTCATCACAGAACTCTGATCCCTGGGAAAGGGAACAAATGTTAAATCCTAAGATAGCTTCATGTTATCTACCAGAGGAACAAGAATGGAAAACTCAGGCTGCGCAAAATGGCACTACTGATTTGGGGAGCAGGTTATTACGCAAAAAATAAGGACATAAGAGAAATGCATAGGATATAGGATATAAAAAAGGAGAACAGAGTGCTATGTAGAGAAAGAACCGCAGAAACATACAATATGATTTCTTTTGGGTCTGGTGCTGATTACACATGAATATAGAAATATAATAGAAACCAGTGAGGCTGGAAAATATAATAGGGTACTTTTTTAAGGTGAAAATTTTTCCAACGCTCACACAGAGCTGAGAGATATAGACATTGTACTAAACCAGACTAGGAAAGTGCTTAGCATCATGACATTGTCCTAGTCACTACAGAAAGGCAATATTTTCTAAACATGACTAAACACTAAAACACTCTTCTAGAACTTCTATAACATAGCTAAAAATATTTAAAAGGATTGAGATTATTGATGAGTAAATTAAGTGGTTTAAGTGGCTAACAGAACAATGTCCAATACTATTTATTCATTTATTTTATTTTATTTTATTTTTTGATCCGATCATAGGGCCTGAACTCTGGGC
>NW_012281378.1:0-2166 GCF_000151885.1 Dipodomys ordii
CCTTGCATGCTCGAGGCCCTGGGTTCAATTCCTCAGCACCACATAAGCAAAAAGAAAAAAGCCGGAAGTGGCGCTGTGGCTCAAGTGGTAGAGCTGAGAGACAGAGCCCAGGCCCAGAGTTCAGGCCCCACGACCGGAACCCCCCCCCCCAAAAAAAATCAGCTGGACACAAGTGGCTTGTGCCTATAATCCTAGCTACTCAGGAGACTGAGATCTGAGGATCATAGTCCAAAGCCAGCCCAAGCAGGAAAGCCCATGAGACTCTTCTGCATAATTAACCACCAAAAAGCCAGACATGGAGCTGTAACTCAAGTGGTAGAGTACTAGTCTTAATCGCGAAAGTTCAGGGACAGCATCCAGGCCCTGAGTTCAAGCCCTAGGACCAGTAACAATAACAACAAAAAGTGTGCAAAGTTGGGCTGGGAAGGTGGCTCAGTGGTAGAGCGCTTGCCTTGCATGCCTGAGGCCCTGGAAGCTGGAAGTGGCACTGTGGCTCAAGTGGTAGAGCACTAGCCTTGAGCTGAAGAGCTGAGGGACAGCGCCAAGGCCCAGAGTTCAGGCCCCACGCCCACCCCCCCCAATAAAAAGCATGCAAAGTAAGATGTTTCCTTCTATGTAAATGTTTTCTCCTATGATAGTTTCCTTACTCACTAGACACTATGTTGAAAATGAACTATACAACTTGTGAGTGTGGACAAGAAGGAAAAACTGGGAGAGAGCTGAGGGGAAGGGGTTACATTGTCTAAAAAGAAATATACTCATTCCCTGACTTATGAAACTAACTTCTCTATACATCACCTTTAGCTGGATTTTTTTTCTTTTTCTTTTTGGTTGGTTGTAGAGCTTGAATTCTGGGCCTGGGCACTGTCTCTGTGCTCTTCAGCTCACGGCTAGTGTTCTACCCCTTGAGCCACGGTGCCACTTCCAGTTTTCTAGTGGTTTATTGGAGATAAGAGTCTCACAGACTTTCCTGCCTGTGCTGGCTTTGAACCCTGATCCTCAGATCTCAGCCTCCTGAGTAGCTAGGATTACATGAGCTACTGGTGGCATGAGCCACCAGTGCCCGGCTTAACTGGATTTTATTTTATTTTGGGTTTTTTTTTGGGGGGTCCGGTCGTGGGGCCTGAACTCTGGGCCTGGGCGCTGTCCCTCAGCTCTTCAGCTCAAGGCTATCACTCTACTACTTGAGCCACAGCCCCACTTCCAGCTTTTTCCTTTTTGCTTATGTGGTACTGAGGAATTGAATCCAGGGCCTCAGGCATGCAAGGCAAGTGCTCTACCATTGAGCCATCTTCCCAGCCCTTAACTGGATTTTATTTATTTATTTATTTATTTTGTCTGTCGTGGGCTTGAACTCTGGGCTTGGGCACTGTCTCTGCACTCTTCAGCTCAAGGTGAGTGCTCTACCACTTGAGGCACAGCACCACTTCCTGGATTTTATTTTTTATTTTTGTCATTGTGGGGCTTTTCTTTTTTTTTTTTTTTTTGATCTGTTGGGCTTGAACTCTGGGCCTGGGCGCTGTCCCTCAGCTCTTCAGCTCAAGGCTAGCACTCTACCACTTGAGCCACAGCGCCACTTCCTGCTTTTTGCTTTTTGTTTATGTGGTGCTGAGGAATAGAACCCAGGGCCTCATGCCTGCAAGGAAAGCACTCTACCACTGAGCCACCTTCCCAGCCCTCCTTCCTGTCTTTTGCATTGCTTTTACTTCCTGCTTTGCTTTGTTTTCCTTTTCTTTGTTTTGGGTGGGGGTAATGGCTTTTTAAGTTTACAAAACTATGTTTCATCAACATTTGTACATATAGCTGTAGTTCTTTTTTTTTGCAGTTTGAACTCAGATGTCAAAATTTTCTCAGCTTGCTTACTAGGCTGATGCTGTACTACTTGAGTTGCACCTCCAGACTTCCTTTTGGCTGGCTAACTTAGAAATAGAGTCTAGTGGATTTTCCTGCCCAAGCTGACCTCAAATTGTTACCCAACCTTTGGATCTCAGCCTTCTGAGTTAGCTAAGATTGCAGATGTACAGTTCCTGCTTTTCTGTTCAACCATCAATGAAGGTCCTCAGGGAGGTTTCACCTCAAGGATCCTGAGGACTCAATCCTAGCTTTTTCTTTCTCTTTATGTAGTTATACCTGCCTGGGAACTGTCCTTGAGCTTTTTTTTTTTTT
>NW_012281379.1:0-3405 GCF_000151885.1 Dipodomys ordii
TTGAGCCACAGCACCACTTCTGGCTTTTTCTGCTTATGTGGTACTGAGGAATCGAACCCAGGGCCTCATGCATGCAAGGCAAGCAAGCAAGCAAGCACTCTACTACTGAGCCACCTTCCCAGCCCACTAAAACCATTTTTTAAACAGAAAAAGGGAGGGACAGGAAAAGCAGGCCCCATAACCGACAAAAATAAAATAAAAAAATTAGAGCTCCTATATTCTGCAGTGAGCAGCCTGCAGAATGAGGCAGAGGCCAGGAGGCCTGCCTGCTGCCTCTAGGCTGTGAGGAGCTGAGGGAGAAGAGATCACTGGAGAAACTGGCTTGGCTTTCTGGCTGGCTCAAAGGGCTGGCCCAGAAGCTTGGTCATTTGGTAGAGAGCAGTCAAGAGGAGAGTTCAGCCCCTCCAAGGCCACCCAACTGGAAGCTGTTGCCTTCAATGGAGCATGAAGCGGAAGTGAGGAGACAGCATATTTTGAGACAGTCCGTGTCAGTCTGTTAAGGTTAGGAAGCTTCAGAGCTGACGCAGTGCCAGCTGTGGCCTGGACAGTTTTAGTAGACCTGCCTTCTGGTTTCACCCCATACAGTTGCAGGAAGGTTGATTGTGCTCATCATTATGTTTACCACTTGGCTCTTCTGTAACAGTTTCAGCATTTCTTTGTTTTTGCCTTTGCTCTTTTTTTTGCCAGTCCTGGGACTTGAACTCAGGGCCTAGACACTATCCCTGAGCTTCTTTTGCTCAAGGCTAGCATTCTACCACTTGAGCCACAGAGCCACTTTGGCTTTTCTGTCTATGTGGAACTAAGGAATTGAACCCACCATTTCATGCATGCCAGGCAAGCACTCTACCACTAAGCCACATTCTCAGCTCTTGTTTGCTCTTTTGAATAACTTTCTACTGATAACATTTGGTTAGGACAGACTACAAATGTTACTGTGAGCAGGCTTTGGGACTTAGGAAAAAGAGGGGATGGACGTCTGTAGCAGTGGGCCTAGATCTGACTCCTACTTCAATCCCCCCCCTCTCCTCCCCTTACCACACACATTCTCTGGAGGCCAGAAGGTTGGATTTGAAAACCTTTCATCCAGATGTAGTTCAGTGGAACAGATTTAAGGAGCCCTGTTTGTGCTAAGTCCTGTGGTAGATCATAGAGAGAGGTGGAACTGGGGCATGCCCCTGGGGAGTGTACATTCTAGATGTGAAGATAAGACTTTCAGGCAAATGTATGAGACAGTACAAATGCCTAGTGTAGGATATAGATTTTTTTCCTAGTTATTAAAAATAAATTCATGCCGGGCACTGGTGGCTCATGCCTTTATTCCTTGCTACTCAGGAGGCTGAGATCTGAGGATCATGGTTCAAAGCCAGCCTGGGCAGGAAATTCCATGACACTCTTATCTCCAATTAACCACCTGAAAACCGGAAGTGTCACTGTGGTTCAAGTGGTAGAGCTGAAGAGCTCAGGGATAGCACCCAGGCCCAGAGTTCAAGCCCCACAACTGACAAAAATAAAATAAATTCAAGACTAGGGGTTGGGAAGGTGGCTCAGTGGTATTGTGCTTGCTTGCCTTGCATGTATGAGGCCCTGGGTTCGATTCCTCAGCACCACATAAGCAGAAAAGTCAGAAGTGGTGCTGTGGCTCAAGTGGGAGAGCTCTAGCCTTGAGCTGAAGAGCTGAGGGACAGAGCCCAGGCCCAGAGTTCAGGCCTTACAACCCACCCAAAAAAAAAAAAAAAAAGATACCAGTAGCTCATGACTGTAATCCTGTCTACTCAGGAGGCTAAGATTTGAGGATTGCTGTTTGAAACCATCCCAGGCAGGAAAAGACCATGAGATTATTATCTCCAGTAAACTACCAAAAAAGCTAGAAGTAGAGTTGTGGCTCAAGTGGTAGAGCACTAGTCTTAGGCAAAAGGAGCTCAGGGACAGTGCCCAGGCCCTGAGTTCAAGCCCCAGGACTGTCCAGTAAATAAATAAATTCAAGCATAAATATACAGTACAGAAAATCAGCAATGATTGTGCCTTATAATTAGGTTGTAACTTCTCTCTTTAGATAGCACTGGTAAATTCTCAAAATTGGGATCTGGGCCTGAGTGCTGTCCCTGAGCTCTTCAGCTCTTCAGCTCAAGGCAAGCCCTCTACCACTTGAGCCACAGCACACTTCCGGTTTTCTGGTGGTTAATTGGAGATGAGTCTGGCTTTGAATTGCGATCCTCAGATCTCAGCCTCCTGAGTAGCTAGGATTACAGAGTGAGCCACTGGTGCCCAGCCCGCTGTTTTTTCTCTTGTTCTCATTCTCCTCCGTTTGATTCTCTTTATTGTCCCTCACTTTTTGCCCCCCATACTTCCTGCCTCTGCTTTCTGTCCTTTACCTGTTTCTTGGCATCTCATCCCTTTTCCATTCTCTCTTACTTCATCCTCCGTGTCTCCATTACTTGTCTTCTGCCTATTAGATAGAGCCAACCTCCTGTCTCACCTCGCTGTCACTGATAGTCATTATATACCAGAATAAACACGGAGCATGCTTCTTCTCAGACCACAGCTCAGTGTTTAAGAGCAGCTAAGTAAACTTTAAACCTTTCTTTGATTCCTTTAGGTTCAAGATTGTCTGACTCTGACCCCACCTTGTCCTTGGAGCCCATTTCTGTCACTCCCTTGGCACCCCAGCACTTTCTACTCCTCTCCACTTCTCGGCCCCTAGTTCCAGACTAAAATATGACTTCCTTTTCTTAATTCTCCCCAGCTCTCCACTGGTTAGAATTTTTCTTTCCACCTTTTGTAGAAGTTAACATTTTTTTTTTAGCCCATTTCTGATCTGCAGGTTCGGCTAACCACTTTTGCAGATGCTGAGTTTAATTCATCATTGGATACACCTATCCGTGTCTTACAAATGTGCTTGATAAATGTGATTCCTTTGCACTACCTGTGGGTTTCTTCTGCAGTCTTGTGAAGGTTGCTGCCCCTGGGTGGAAAGGCCGAGGTTTCTGTCTTTTAAGAGTCAGCCGTATCTTCAGCCTTTACTAGAGGGGCAGAGTTTAAGGCTCACCCGACGGGTCCCATGGGGTGCCTGTGCCTGTTAAGGGCTCGCGTCAGTGCCGGCCGAACTCCGTCCCGCGCCTTGGCCCCTCGGCCCCTCCCCACAACTGCTCAGCGGAACAGGGGATTAGGTTCTGGCTGCACAGCTGGGATTTTGGCGGCCATTCCACAGTCGACAATAGCGCAGCCACCCGGTCAGGCCAGCACACACTGCGCTCCGGGGCCCGAATCCGCCTGGCGTCTTGTTTGGGTGGCCGAGGGGGAGGAGCGGGCACGGTGCGGCATCCTGGCCTGGCCCAGCGAAGGTACGGGCTGGAGATCCCGCGGGGGACGGGCTGGGGGCGGCCATGCCCCGCGCGGGCCGGCGGG
>NW_012281380.1:0-1155 GCF_000151885.1 Dipodomys ordii
TGCTACTGTACTGATGGTGGGAGTGTAAACTTGTCACTTTGGAAAGCAGTATGGAGGTTCCTCAAAAGACTCCACATAGAGAGCACCTCTGACACAGCAATCCCATTTTTGGGCATTTACCCAAATGTTCACAAACAAGGCCATACTGAAGTTATCAGCATAACTATGTTTACTGCAGCATTACTTACCATAGCTAAGATATGGAATCAACCCAGATGCCCCTCAGTAGATGAATGGATCAAGAAAATGTAGTACACGCACGCACACACACACACACACACACACACACACACACACTCACACAGGAATTCTAGGCTTCCATTAGAAAGAATGACATCATCCCATTTGTTAGGAAATTGAAAGACTTGGAAAATATTATACTAAATGAAGTAAGTCAGGCCCAAAGAAACATAGGTCCATGGTTTCCTTTATTTACAATAACTAGTATATGTCTAAGACAAGCAGAAAAGGTCAAAAGCTATGTATATATGACCATATAAGATGATGTTAAGTGAAATGAATCCCAAGACAGGGACATAAGTTGTTTTTTCTTTCTTGCTATTATTTTAATGTACTTATACTATGTGATTTTTTTGTTTCTTTTGTATGTTTTTCCCCATTGATATAACCCCTGTTTTCACTGTATTTAAATACAGTGCCTGAATCTTGTATATACACTTTCCTAATTTTGGGGAGGGGAAGGATAGAACAAAATGCTTAAATAGGGATAGAGGTTGACCCATTGTAACAAGGGGATGTTCACTATGTTGAAAACAAACCTTACAATTTAGGTGGGGGTGGAGGGTGGGGAGTGTAGTGAGAGGGAAGGGATGGTAGGGGAAGAACAAAGGAGGAGGTAACAATGCTCGATAAGAAATGTATTCATTACCTTACTCATGTAACTGTAACCTCTCTGTACACTATTTTTACAATAAGAACATATAAAAATAAAAAGAAGGGAAGGAGCAAATTTTTTTCAAAGAACTTAGAATAAAGAAAAAAATTAAAAAAAATATAATTAGGGAAAAGGGGAAGAGAAAAAATAAGTATCTTCTATTAATTTGGGGGGCTCTTATGTCTCTCCCAAGTCCCCTTTCCAGTCCCTTGGCATTTTCAATTTGCTTGTAGAGGTTGGTTTTCCCTGTTGCTTGGCTG
>NW_012281381.1:0-2676 GCF_000151885.1 Dipodomys ordii
CCCCCCCCCCCGGGACCGACGTTGTAAAGCTCGTTTTGGACATGACAACTTATATTGGAGAAAATATTCTTAACATTCAAATGATGTTAGATACAAATATGGAAGTTATTTGTAAAGGTAACTCACTAGATAGAGTCTCATTTAAGTCAGAAATGAGTCTCCTATGCCAGACCTGGGACTTGAACTCAGAGCCTGGGCCCTGTCCTTAAGTTTTATTTTTGTGTTTTGTTTTGCTCAAGGCTAGCATTCTAACATTTCAGCCACAGCTACAGTTCTCTGACAATTTACTGTTTAATCTGGACATAAAAGTCTCATGGATTTTCCAGCCCTGGCTGGCTTTGAACCAAGATTCTTAGATTTCAACTTCCTGACTAGTTGGGATGACAGACATGAGCTACTTGCACCTAACTGAAAGTTCTATTTTTATTGCTCTTTTCAGTCCAGTACAGTCTTTTTCTACCTTCAAGAACATTGGTAAAGATAATTTTACCTATAATTTTCATTGGGAAATTTATCTGAAGGATTTGCTAAAATCAGATTTCTGAGTCCCATTTCACAGTTACAGATACAATAAGTTTAGGTTGGAACTCTAAAACAAGCTCCTAAATTTTCCAAATATTGCTGATGCTTTGGTTTTGATGCTGGTACTAGGTTGTGAGAACCATGATTAATAATGTGTTCCACATGTTCATATTTGATTTTTGAATATTCTTAAACTCTTCCCAAGTGTCTTATGAATGCCATACTCCCATTAGCCAAAGGCAACATTCCTTTCTTTCTTAAAAATCATCACTTATCTTTTACCTAGTTTACTCTTACACCTTTTTTGCAATAACCAGTGTTCATTGCACAATGAATAAAAACAGTGATTATATACCAAAGTTTGTATTATGAATTTATTCATTTAACTACCTGTTTCTCACGTTGCTGAAAAAATATTAGGACAGATACTCTTCCCCAGCTGTAGGTTTCCACTCAGACTCCAATGGATGCTTCATGCCAGTAGTTCCAAATACTATATATCCATTAATTTAAAATTTTTGTTCGAAACATTTTATAAGTAAAAGAGTGTTACTCAAGTACAATCCTTGCAACACCAGTAGTTGACTATAGACGGATTCAACAGAGATAACTGCTAATAGACTAGTGAGCAGGTAGGATATATAAAGCATGGATACCTCAGACAAAGGCATGTTTAACACCTTGGGCAGGATAAAGTTGGACAGCACATATCATTATATTATTCAAAAAAAATCACACAAGCTAGAATTTACTGATTGCTTATTTCTGGAAGAGTTAAGGTTGTTGAACTCTACCTGACCATGAGTAACTGAAACCATGAAAAAGCAAAACCACAAAAAAGGGAGAACTGACAGGATCAGAGCAAAGCTGTTGAAATCACAGGGTCATTGAAATGAGACCTTATTTCCTTAGTCCCTACTTTTGAACTGAGTCATCTTGCTTCTATTTACCTTACCACAGTGGCCAAGAAAAGACCCATGATGACGATGAGGCGACCCTAGACTCAGGTCTCATTTCTAACACATTCCAAACCCATCCTCTGTTGAGTGCCTTATTTACTACATTATACTCTGCAAGGAAGTCATCTTAATGACTCCATCTATCTACCATGGAGCAGATGCAATGTATTTACCATCAACGGAGAAACAAATCTATATTTATCCGGATGTGGAAGATGCTGAATTTACCGACAATTGACAAATTAGTCTGAGATGAGAATGCATATAGAAATAGCCTACAGTGTGCCATTATGTTGTGACATAAATGTATAGTATCTTCCCTCAATTTATGCCAGAAGCAAAGAAGCAATGTTTCTATAACGTGAGTAATTTCTCATCTACATTAGTCTGCTTTTATTTTTTCACTTTTCTCTTTGAGTTCTTTGGTAAGAGAAAATCACATTAATTATATGAAAATATCAGTTATTAGTATAATCTTCAAGTACTACATGTCAAATTACTTAATAGAAATTAGTTAAATTTGTCCCTTTTCCCTCTATTTATGTTCATAAACAAATAAGCGCACATAAATATATAGCTTTATAGCAGCAATATACTGCACGTATTAAGACTGATAAAGATTTTCACTCTTAGTTGTTCAAAAAACTAAATCATTTTTGAAGCAATATAGTCTAGAAATTAATATTTTATTGGATTTTGTTATTCTGTGATATTTTGTAAACTATCGTAACTTCCATCTCCCTACTTAGGAATTATACACCAACTATGAAGCCATCAAGTGTTTTATATAACTTATATTTTTACATCTATACAATATAAATTCAAATTTTAACTCAATCACAAAGCATTGTGCCTACAACATTGTAAATATTGACTATTACTGTGTATTAGCACAATTAGTAGTACTTATTTAGTACTATTAATTACTCTAATAATATTATTATATGTTCTTATTCAGCATTCTTTGCCAGTCTTTCTGTAGTCCTAATATTACATTAAACAATTTTTAGTTTTTTTTTTTACTTTTTAATTTATTTTTATTTTTTGTGAACATACTGTACAGAGGGGTTACAATTACATGGGCAAGATAATGAGTACATTTCTTATCAAGCATTGTAGCCTCCTCCTTTGTTTACCATTCACATCCCTCCCCAGCCTCCCCCCTATCTCCCCAGACAATCCTCCCCCCCCCACC
>NW_012281382.1:0-1313 GCF_000151885.1 Dipodomys ordii
CACTCAAGGCTAGCACTCTAACCACTTGAGCCACAGTGCCACTTGCAGCTTTTTCTATGTAGTTTATTGGAGATAAGAGTCATACAGACTTACCTGCCTGAGCTGGCTTTGCACTGTGATCCTCAGGTCTCAGCCTCCTGAGTTGCTAGGATTACAGATAGGAGCCATCAGCACCTGGCTTTTGTATTTTCTTAGACCTAAAGGGAAGAATGGAGAGATTAGATTTTTATTGTCTTTTTAAAACTAGTACTGAGATTTGAACTCGGGACCTCAGGCTTACTAGGCTGTGTACTCTTACCACTTGAGTCATGCCTTCAGCCCAGCTTTTTGCTGTTTATTTTTGGAGATAGAGTCTTGCAGACTTTTCTGCCTGGCCTAGTTTTGAACTGCAGTCCTCCAAATCTCTGTTCCCTGAGTAACTAAATACAAGTATGAGCCACTGGTACCTGATTGGAGATAATATTTTTGTTTGACATTTACCTAATTAAGTTGGCAGCTATTTGACTTTGCTCTTGATTATTGTTTTTTGGGAGTACTGGAGTTTGAACTCAGGACTTTGTACTTGTTAGGAACAGACACTCTACTGCTTGAGCCATCTTTCCAGAGTACTACTCCTTTTTCTGTGCCACTACTGAGACTTGAACTCTGGCTCACACTCTCCTGCCCTTTTTTTTTGTCAGTCGTGGGCTTGAACTCTGGGCTTGGGCGCTGTCCCTGCACTCTTCAGCTCTACCGCTTGAGCCATAGCACCACTTACGGTTTTCTAGTGGCTTATTGGGGATAAGAGTCTCACGGACTTTCCTGCCTGGCCTAGCTTTGAACCTCAATCCTTAGATCTCAGCCTCCTGAGTAGCTAGGATTATAAGCGTGAGCAACCAGTGCCCGGCAGGACTGATCTTCCTATTCAAGCTTCTTGTGTAACTAGGATGACAGGCCACCATGTTGAGAGGGAATCTCTTAAACCTTTTGCCCTGCTGGCCTTAAACCATTATCCTCCAATCTCAGCCTCCCAAATAGCTAGGATTTAAGTGTAAGCTGCTGGCAACTGGCTTATTTTAGGATTTTTGAAGTTTATTGAGATTATATCCCCATATCATTCAAGTCACTCATTGTAAGTATGCTTAAGTTCAGTAGCTTTTCCTTTGTTCACAGAGTTCTGTGTCCATTACTACCATCAATTTTAGAACATTTTCATCATTCCCAGAAGAAACTCTGTTTTTGGTTTTTTTTTTTTTTTTTGGGTCCGGTCGTGGGGCCTGAACTCTGGGCCTAGGCACTGTCCCTCAGCTCTTCAACTAAAGGCTAGTGCTCTA
>NW_012281383.1:0-1614 GCF_000151885.1 Dipodomys ordii
AAAAAAAAAAAAAAGAAAAGAGGTGGTTTGGAATGGAATGTTGAAGAGGACCAAAGATTTTTAAATCAACACAAAAGAAGCTATGGGGTTTTTTTCTCAGTTGACTCAGAATACAGATGATTCTGGACATTGAAAAGTGTGAGCCAGGGCCTTAGCCTTTTCTGTTTCAGTTATGTTTACTGGTCTGTGTGGGAGTTTTAACTCAGGCTGGCCTTGAACCATGATCCACCTTCTAATGCCTCCCTTGCATCTAGATCACAGCTATGACTCACCACATGGGGTTCATTTGATCCAGATGAGGTCAAACTAACATTTAGGCTAAAATGGCACCAAACCTATACTTGCTGTTTATCATGTAGTTAGGTTTACAGTTGCTGAGTCGAGCCTTGACATTACTTAAGAATCTCTAGACATATGTGTTAGAAATAACTCATACTATAAACATACCAAGAAAAGGGATTAAACAGAAGGCTGGGAAACAGCATTTTCAGTATTATTTTTTATTCTGATTTTAAACTTCATGGATTTTTGTTTTAGTTTGTAGGTCTTGAGGCCTAAACTCAGTGTCTGGATACTGTAGCTGATCTGTTTGGCTCAAGGCTATTATTCTTTTCTTCCACTTGATCCTCAGCTCTACTTCCAGCTTTTCCATGATTAATACATGTCTAGGACTCTCCAACTTGGCTGGCTTTGAATTTCAATCCTGAGATCTCAGCCTCCTGAATAACTAGGATTATAAGTGATAGATAACAGGGCCAGAATAGCCAGGCATAGATTTTTTTGTAGTGAAGTACTCCAAGTTTCCTTAGAAGTAGAAGCTGTTTTTTAATTGTTAAAATAATTTCCCACAAAAATCCATTCTTACTAAGACCTACAGCTCAAACTTCTTTAAGGATATAAAGCAAAACAATCCCCATATCTCTAGTTTGACATTTTTCTAAATCAATTTTTATGTCAATTTGGACATTCTAAATTTAAAAGTGTTATTTGGGGCTGCATGTACTACAGGGTTATACTTCAGGCTTAATGCATATTAGGCCTTGATCATCTCTTCAAGATAGAGCATAACAACAATAATAACATTAATAGTAAAGCTAATTCAACTGGATTCTAGAGCTGGTTATTGTTCATACTTGTGGGGTGATATTTTGCTCATGTTGAAGATGAATATAAGGTAGAATTTGAGAATGAATATTCATATTAAACTTCATAATTTTTAGATTAGCAGCTTCTGTTTATATTAATGAAAATACCAATTGAGAAGATTGATATTGATTATGTATTGTGAAATATAAAGAGTAATATAGATGGGTGCAATAAAAATTCTTTTAAATGTATTAACTTGCTTTCAACTGTACCATTTTATCTTGTTGTTATGCTACTTTGCTTAGTTTTTCTTTGCTATGTCCCCAAACAGGTCCCAAACATTGTGACACAATTGATGCTCTCACCTCATCATCCCCAACTGCTAGGCATACAGACGTGCCCAGCTGCCTACCCATCTCTACAAAACTTGTGACAAATTAAGAATTTGTGTTTAGTGCATAGTACTACTTTTTACATACTTTTTTTTTTCTTTGGTCCAGTCGTGGGGCCTGAACTCTGGGCCTGGGC
>NW_012281384.1:0-2492 GCF_000151885.1 Dipodomys ordii
CTCTGGGCCTGGGCACTGTCCCTCAGCTCTTCAGCTCAAGGCTAGCGCTCTACCACTTGAGCCACAATGCCACTTCTGGCTTTTTTCTTTTTGCTTATGTGGTGCTGAAGGAATCGAACCCAGGGCCTCTGGCATGCAAGGCAAGGGCTCTACCACTGAGCCACCTTCCCAGCCGAACATAGGATTTTTTTAATATTCATAGAGATAATGTAAATATGTTTCTTCAATAAATTCTTTTTGATGCAAACCGGAAAAAAAGAATTAAGAAATTTTGAGGAAGGAAAGCTAAACTTATAATCAGTAAAAAACCTATCATGGGGTAGTTAGAATTTTGTTAAGTATTGTCAAGTAGAGGCCATCCTTTAATAAATACTTGTGTAGCACTGACAATTAAATGTATAGTCATAATACTGAGTATATATCATTACAAGGACAATAAAAGAGGGAGTTTTCTTACATTCCTAATTGGGCTTTGTTTGCTGGCAAGCAAGCTTCCGTGTGAGGAGTCAAAAATACATTTAGGCGTCAAAAATACAAATTACATCTATTCACTAATAATCTTTGAGCTCTCAGTTTTAATATAAAAAAAGATATCACAGTCTCTTAGACCAACACAGTATGTTACTATAGTCAAAAAGCTAGTCAGTGCTGGGCACTGTGGCTCCACCTGTAATTCTAGCTACTAAGGAGGCTGAGATCTGAGAATTGTGGTTTAAAACTTGCCTGGGCAGAAAAATCAGTGAGACTCTTATCTCCAATTAACCACCAAACAGCTAGAAGTGGAGCTGTGGCTCAAGTGATAGAATGCTAACCTAGAGCTAAAAAGCTCAAAGACAGCACCCAGGTCCTGAGTTCAAGCTCTAGGACTGGCACTAAAACAAAAAACAAACAAAAAAATTAGTAGAATGCTAAGCACTGGTAGTGCATTTCTGCAATCCTGGCTACTCAGGAGGTTTATATCTAAGAATTTCAGCCCAAACAGGGAAATGAATTCATGTCCAGTTAACTAGGAAAAATATCCAGAAGTGTAGGTATGGCTCAAGTGGGAGAGTGCCAACCTAGCAAAAAGCTAAATGAGAACACAAGGTACTGAATTCAAGCCCTAGTACCCACCCCCAACACACACACACACACACACATACACAATGTCCACCATTGGGTAATAGATATGAAAAAAAAAGAAAGAAAGAAATTGCTACACTTGGACACAGTTTCTACCTAGAAAACTATTTCCTGACCTAGTTTGTGTGTGTGTGTGTGTGTGTGTGTGTGTGTGTAAGAGAAGATTGAGAGAACAACTAAATTGATCAGTTCCTGGCTACAACTATTTAGCAAACTTACATAATGTGCAAGACACTGGTCTGGAAATAAGACATGAGCTTCAGCCTTCCAGTATAGTGGGGAGACAATCACACAGAGAGTTACAGCCATGCCACGCAGCAAGCACAGGACAGAGTCATGCACACGTATTGACTGAGATCACAGAGGAGAGGCACCTGCCATGCTTGAGAAGGAGCCCAGGACAAAACCAGAAAGACAGACCCAAAGGGGCTCAGGGTTGTTATATATGTTTAGGATAGACCAGTTTGATTGGATAGAACAATGGAGAGAGAGAGACAGAAAGGGAGGGAAGGAGAAAGAGAGAGCTAAAGTAGCTAAGAGAAAACATAGGTAACTGGAAGGTAAGAGCTTCAGGATGATATATAGGAGTCGGCCTTAAACAAATAGGGGCACCACATTGGAAACCAGAGACAGAATGCCAAGGACGATGATTGGTGTAGACAAGTTTGCAGGTAGAGGGTCAGAAGGTCAAAGGAGATTATCATAGCCTTCTTGCTTTATTTGTGGGAGTACACATTATTTAACCTTTTAGGATGTTGAGGATCTGATAAAAAACAATGCTTTTTTCTCACATCAATCACATTGCTAAAATATAATTTCATTTTTCCCAGCCTGTTCTGTTGTGAAGTTTTCATTTTCCCAGATACCAGATAGAGAATTCACATTCAACCCATGTGAGACTCTGAGGTCATTTGCTCAGTAAGAGTTGAGGGGCTTGGAGGTTTGGAATAAACACCGAGGGAGCTAAGCAACACACATGCTGCAGTAGGCTAGAAACCATGTTGTGGGATGTCCATTGACAACCAGTTCACAGTGAATTGTGGCCTTGATCTTCCTGAAGTGATAGGAGATATAGAACGAGGGAGCGTGTAAAGGATTGTTGCAAATTCTAGGCTGGATAAGGACGAAGAGAAACAAAGAAAGGGCTGACAAATTGGAAGAGGGGGCTACGGTTCATGTCCTCCATTTTATTTATTTATTTTTGGGTCTGCTCATGGGGCCTGAACTCTGGGCCTGGGTGCTGTCCCTCAGCTCTTCAGCTCAAGGCTAGCTCTCTACCACTTGAGCCACAGCGCCACTTCTGGCTTTTTTCTTTTTGCTTATGTGGTGCTGAGGAATCAAACCCAGGGCCTCAGGCATGCAAGGCAAGC
>NW_012281385.1:0-2000 GCF_000151885.1 Dipodomys ordii
AAAGAAAGAAAGAAAGAAAGAAAGAAAGAAAGAAAGAAAGAAAGAAAGAAAGAAAGGAAGGAAGGAAGGAAGGAAGGAAGGAAGGAAGGAAGGGAGAGGGAGGGAGGAAGGGAAAGAGGGAGGGAGGAAGGAAGAAAAGAAAAAAAAGAAAGAAAGGAAGAAAGGAAGAAAGAAAGAAAGAAAGAAAGAAAGGAAAGGAAAGGGAAAAGAAAAGGAAGACTCTTTAACACCAAATGCCTGGATGCAGTGGTACTTGCCAATTTTCCAAGCTACCAAGAGGCCTAACATAGGCAGATTACACCCTAGTGTGTGCAGCACAAGGAAGCAAGATCCGCTCTCAAAAGGAAGCAAAACCCGCTCACTGAGGCCTGGCTCAGTGGTAATAAAAGTGTCTGCTGAGTGAGACCCTGAGTTTGATTCCTGCACTGCTATCCCCTCAAAAATACCCTCACATATATTCAAAACAAAGCTTATAATAAAGTTAAAAACCTTTTCTATACCTAAGCTATTTTTCATTTTTATTCATGGTAAAAATTCAGATTCCTTCAGAATAGCTTTGATAATATGCATGGACCCAAGTACCAATGTGTTGGTTGATCAATATCTCTTTGTATTGATTGATCAATATCTCTTCTTTCTCCAGTTAACCTTGCTTTAAGAGAAAGAAGTACGTGCATATTGGTGAAGCACATGACAGAATCTATGACACACTTAATATGAATTCACTAAAACAATATCATGTCTGACTGAAATGCAAAATAATTAACAGGAGCAGCACTAACAGATGATGCTCAAGACTTGGGAAGGTTGGAAGTTGTACTGATTGAGACTTTGAAGCCACATCAGCTTCTGTAACAGAACCTCCCACATCTACCAAAATAATATGCTCTCAGAGATAAAATCCTAAACACCCATGTTACCATAAGTGCCGCTGTGGCAGACAGACCACAGTTGTCATGGTCAATGCAGTTTTTCCACTAACTGTGGCTATCTGGTCAAAATTCTATTCACAAGTCAGGATTTCACAAGTAAAGTCTGTATCTAAAACACTGTGTGGAAAATAAACACATCCAAAAACTTATCATTGTTTAAATTAAAGAAATGTCTAAGAACTTCCTTGAGACCTGCCTTCCAGCCCAGATACTCCTGTGTTGTGAGGATGTATTCTTACTGCCTTAGAATTTCATATTTAGAATGATCTAAAGTCTGCATGCAAAATGACATGAAGAAAAGGTGAAAAGATAAAAGGGAAATAGAGACAGAATGTAAGAGGAAGGAAACTCTCAGAAACCAAAATGACTAATAATTGGAACTAAGGAGGTTTGCTTATAAGGCATGTACAGTGATGTGGTATATATTAGATACAATATTAGATACAAATGTTATTTTCAAGGCCAGTATTCCTTTTAGTGGAAGTGAACCCACTAATACAAAAGACCTCTCTGGTTTCTTCTATCTTAATTTTCCTCTGCACAAGAATCCACTACCATGTGATAGTATTTGTATCATGTCTGGTTACAAAAATTCTATATTTGATGTCGTTTATTTGCAAATAGAAATGGAAAGCAATGAAACCTGTTGAAATTGTTTTAAGAAGGGAAGTGGGAAGTGAGGAGACTGACAGAAGAGGTCAGGTTGATCATGATATATTGTACCTCTCGCCTATAACCAAAGTATGTTAATATAAAAAATTCCCTATCTAGGCATCTGTGGTTTATGCCTATAATCATAGCTACTTGAGAGGGTGAGATCTGAGGATCACCATTCAAATCTAGCACTGACAGGAAAGTGAGTGAAACTCGTACTTCCAATTAACTACTAAAAAGCTGGAAATGGTGCTGTGGCTTAAAGTGGACAAGCACTAGTCTCAGGCACCAAATCTGAAGTACAGTGTCTGGGACTTGAGTTCAACCCCCAGTACTGACAAAAAAGAAGGAAGGAAGGAAGGAAGGAAGGAAGGAAGGAAGGAAGGAAGGAAGGAAGGAAGGAAGGAAGGAAGG
>NW_012281386.1:0-3331 GCF_000151885.1 Dipodomys ordii
GAACACACACTTGGAGGTAGAAAGGATCCAGGACAAGATCCTGGGAGGAATAGGACTAACATGTCAAAGGGAATCTCAAGAATGATTCCAGTTTGGGGGCTGGGAAGGTGGCTCAGTGACGGAGTGAACACACACTTGGAGGTAGAAAGGATCCAGGACAAGATCCTGGGAGGAATAGGACTAACATGTCAAAGGGAATCTCAAGAATGATTCCAGTTTGGGGGCTGGGAAGGTGGCTCAGTGACGGAGTGAACACACACTTGGAGGTAGAAAGGATCCAGGACAAGATCCTGGGAGGAATAGGACTAACATGTCAAAGGGAATCTCAAGAATGATTCCAGTTTGGGGGCTGGGAAGGTGGCTCAGTGACGGAGTGAACACACACTTGGAGGTAGAAAGGATCCAGGACAAGATCCTGGGAGGAATAGGACTAACATGTCAAAGGGAATCTCAAGAATGATTCCAGTTTGGGGGCTGGGAAGGTGGCTCAGTGACGGAGTGATTGCCTTGAATGTATGAGGCCTTGGGTTCGATTCCTAAGCACCACATAAGCAGAAAAAGCTGGAAGTGGCGCTGTGGCTCAAGTGGTAGAGTGCTAGCCTTGAGCTGAAGAGCTGAGGGACAGCGCCCAAGCCCAGAGTTCAGGCTCCACAACCAACAAAAAGAAAAAAGAAAAATGATGCCAGTTCGGAAGAAAGGATATAAGAGACAAATGTGCTCTATGAGAACCAGAAAGGAATTAGCAACTTTTTGCCAAAGAAAACAAAAATGTTATAGAAGCAAGCTAGAAGAAAAAGTCCCAAGGGTTATGTGGAAAATGACAAAAAAGATGACCTGAGAGCTTTCTTCAATAAGACACAATAAAGACGCATGCTAGAATTACACAGAAAATACAAAAATATTAGGATAAAAACACAGAAGACTTGAAAGGATAATGTAGTATATATGTATACCCATAGGCACTGGAAAAGGAAATCTGATGAGGGAAGGGAAGACACTGGTTGGCATTTAACTGGGTAAAAACCAATAAACATCAAATGAGGTGGGGGTAGAAACCACATACTCAAAAGGCAAATACAAGACCCTTTCCAACCACATGAAATACATAAAACACTGGTTGCTCAAGTTTGAAATCCTAAGCTACTCAGGAGGTTGAGATCTGAGAATCACAGTTCAAAGCCAGCCAGACAGTAAAGTCCAGGAGACTCTTACCTCCAATAAACTATCAAAAAACTGGAAGTGGAGCTGTGGTTCAAGTGGTAGAGCACTAGCCTTGAGCAAAAAAAACTCAAAGACTGCACCTAGGTCCTGAATTCAAGCCCTAGCACTGACACCAAAAAAAAAAAAAAAGTTGGGTTTTGGTGGCTTATACCTGTAATCCAACTACTCAGGAAGCTGAAATTGGAGCATCATGGTTCAAAGCCAGCTCAAGCAGGAAAGTATGATACTATTATCACCAATTAACCATTAAAAAGCCAGAAGTGCAGCTACGGTTCAAGTGTACAATGCCAGCATCGAGCAGCAAAGTTAAAGGACACATACACACATTAAAAAAAAAAAAAGGCTGGGAAGGTGGCTCAGTGGTAGAGCACTTGCCTTGCATGCCTGAGGCCCTGGGTTCAATTCCTCAGCACCACGTAAGAAAAAAGCCACAAGTGGCGCTGTGGCTCAAGTGGTAGAGTGCTAGCCTTGAGCTGAAATGCTGAGGGACAGCACCCAGCCCCAGAGTTCAGGCCCCACGACCGGACCCCCCCAAAAAAAAGATAAAAAGAAGAAAAAGTAGTTCCCAAGGACTTAGGGAAGCTGGGAATGGGGCTTAGGGGTACAGTGCTTGCCTAGCATGCATGAAGTCTTAGGTTTGATTCCTCAGTACCACATAAATAGAAAAGGCTAGATACGGTGCTGTGTCTCAAGTGGTAGAGTGTTAGCCTTGAGTCAAAGAAGGTTAGGAACAGCGCAGGCCATGAGTTCAAGCTCCAAGACTGGGGGAGAAAAAAAGACTTAAGGAGAACTAAAAGGATGCTCATCTCAACATGTGATGCTATGAGAACTTCTTTCTCCTCAGGCGCCTTAGGATGAAAGAATGTCAAGGAATCAGACAATCGGACAATTCCATACATAAAGTCCAAAAGAGATTCAGAATTCCATCTGTCACATAATGATAGATATATACCTGGGAGGCAAGAAAGATAAATCTCTATGTCTTAATCTAAATGGGAAAAAATGTCCCAGAAAATGGAGCCTGAGCAGATAAAAAGTAGGTGGTAGAAGAGCTTTATGGAACCAAATCTTGGGCAAATGAGAAACTGAAATACGCAAGAATCTTTAAAAATGTATAAGTTCTCTTGTCCTGCCAAAAAATGCTGTCAGATTTGGAATCAAGAGTGGGTCAAAAAAAAAGCCTTCAAGTGGAAATCTGTAGGAAGATAACTTAAGGAAACCTGATTAGATTCCCTTTTAAAGATCGTGAATTTGAAGGTTACTTTCCTCAAGAGAAAGCCACCATTGGAATGAACTAAATGTATCTCAGAGGTCAAAGTTAGATAAGAAGTACAAATCCATCCCTCACTAAGAAAAAAATGGTAGACCAGCAGGCCTTGGGATAAAGGTGTGGTGGGGTCAGACTGGTGAGAAGGATCCACTTCATGGCTGGCTGGGAGGCAACTTGATTGACACAACCTGAAGTAAAAGAGGCCAAAATGTCACAAATGGATTTTCACATTTTATCCTTAGGCTGGGAGCAGGAATATAAAATGAAAGTGGGATGAGAGCCAGTAGGCAGAGGCCTCCCTGAGGAAGATTAAAGGCTCTAATACGGGCCAGTGGGTCTTCCCAAGGGGGTCATGTGGGAGAATAAAGAGAATTCTCCATGTGCTTGGACTATAGGGGAAGACACGATTGAGGGCTAGGACACAGGAAAAGTCAATTAGTAAGTAGCCAGGCAAAAGGGGTTTCTCCGGGGGGGGGGGACGGTGAGCACCAATTCAGGCCCAATAATGTCCTTATTCTCGTGCTCTCCGAGCTGGAGGTAAAAGCAGGTGTAACAGAAGGGTCCAAACGTACGAAAGAGCTAGAAGGTTAACTCCCACGGTCTGGCAGGGAAGGTTGCGGGTGGGGACGCGGGCCGAAGGTTCTAAGGGTCAGGACTTAAGCTGCAGAAGCCCGATCCCGCCCCACGTTTTCCTGCTCGGGCTGGGGGGAGGGGGCCAAGCCGGGTGTCCCGGGTCGCCGCGTCGCCTCACCTTGTAGAAGGCCCCGTTGGAGCCGCGCACCTCGACGGGCAGTCCCGGCTCCACATCCCCCCCGGAGGCCAGGCCGCCCATGGCGCCGC
>NW_012281387.1:0-2755 GCF_000151885.1 Dipodomys ordii
GACGCGGCCCAGCCTGTCTCCGGCCCCCGGTGCCCCCACCCCAGCCGCTGCTCCGTGCCCATCTCCTCCACTCCTTCGCCCACCCCGCGTGGGTCCCCGCCGCGGAGGGCAGCCGCTAAGCTTGCGCTGGGGCCCGGTAGGTGTTAATTATAAACCTGAGGTTCTGGTCTTCCGCTGCTGGCCGCTCACCTCCCTCGAGGGTGAGGCTAGATTGGTTTGTCACTTTGTGACTCGGGTAGAGCCTAGCCTTGGCACAGGCGTGCTGCTGAGTGTTCCTGTTCCTGGCTTAGCAATAGCAGATTTAGCTCAGTGAAGATGCGTGAGGCGAGGCTGGGAGCGAATTTGTGCGTTCCCAAACATTTCATCAATGAATAGCTAGTAGGGAGCAGTTAACATTCCTCTGGAAGGTGGATGGGGGTTTTATTTATTTATTTATGTCTGAGGATTTTTATGATTTGTATCTAGAAAAACCAAATTCAGGATTTTTTTTCCCTCTTGTTCTGTTCATGCAGAATTAAATTTGTTGCGCTTCTAAATACCTGGAAGCTTTCTTGGGAAGGGTTCTGAGCTGTTGCGTTTCTGTGGAAGCATTCAAAAAGAGTAACTCAGGAGAAATTTGTATTATGGGAAGTTGAAAGGGTTAAAATTGATGAGGTGATTTGCTTATGTGGCAAAATATACCAAAAAGTTTTTATATATTAAGAAGGCCAACATATACCTTTGTTTTTCCCTGTCTGGACAATGTCTTAGTGTATGAAAGGCAGAATGGTTGACAATTTCACATGTGGTAGTAGAATGGACTGACATTTGAATTCTAGTTGTTTGTATTCCAAAGACCCTGTCTTCATGATGTATATAAGAAGAAAAATCTGGGAAATAAGTGGCATGAGGAGTTCTGTATATTTAGTCTTGAAGTGGTGAACCACATTGTTTCTTTTTACAGTCTTCAACCTGTGGAGCCAATACAGTTAATCAGAAGAGCTGCTTAATGGGCGGTAAAGGTGGAGGAAGGAGATAGTGCACCCAGTATGGTAACACAGTCTGGCCACCCTATCAACTACAGTATTTGATACTGAAAGCAGAGAAACAACCAAGAAAAACTAGATTAAATATTGGCCAAGTGTGGATTGACTATAGTGATTTCTAAAAGACTGTGTTTCCTGGGATCTCAGGTTTCTGCTGTGTTTATTCTTTGTATTTTCCAAAGGTTCCTTTCTTGCTGATGTATCATTTCTTGGAGTGTTCATGCTATAAAATTAACCATCCTCATTAGTAGTCCCTCCCCAAAAATAAAACAGAAAAAAGGAAAAAAGTATTCTAGTGCAGCATTATTAACTAGATGTGAGGAATTCTGCCTGTATTAATGGGTCTTACTAGAGTGTGAATGTTTGATAGTTTTCTTCCTGGGATGTATTGTTTTACTGTAGTGATCACCACCCCTATAATGTGGATAAAAAGCTTTTTTATTTTAGTTCTACCTGATTAGATCATTTGCCTGTTTTGTATATCTAAATCTAGAAGGATAGTCTTTAATTACAAGACATTTACATTGTTATTGTTATTATTATTTGCCAGTCCTGGGGCTTGAACTCTGAGCCTGGACACTGTCCCTGCTTTTGCTCAGTGCTAGGCTAGTGCTCTACCTCTTAAGCCATAGTGTCACTTCCCACTTTTTTGAATAGTTTATACAGATTTTCCTGCCTGGGCTGGTTTCAAACTGTAATCCTCAGATCTCAGCTTCCTAAGTAGCTAGAATTACAGGTGTGACCCACCAGTGGCCCCCCCCAAAAGAATGTTATATCACTAGTTTGCAGGTTCAATGAAATATGAAAGTTCTTAATGTAGAAGGAAGGGCTGCCTCATGTGACTCAAATTCCAAGATTCATCTAGATCATATTCCTGTTTTCCAGGTGTATCACTGGATGTCCTAACTTTTGTTGTTAGGGCTCCAGTATCTCAAAAATCTCTTAAATTGGGATTTTTACCTAGTTGCTTCACTCTGCTGGGCTTTGATCTAATCACTGCCTGATCTAGAACGTTATTCTCTTGGCTAAGATACAGTAAACCAGATACCCAGCATTTTTTTAAATGTGTCATCTTAGTGCCTGCATCTCCATAGGTAGCAAAGTGGTTTGTCATTAGGAACTGAGACACATTTTGAAGGTAACTAGGCAACAGGGTTAACTATGAAGTTGTTTTAGTGCCTTCCCTTCTTTTACCTGACTATCCAATCCAGGAAATATATTAAATATATCAAATATATTAAAAGTGGACATGTGGATAACATTGAAGTTAGAAAATAAGATTTGGGAAGATGGTCTGGATTTAATAACTTTTAGTTAGGCACTGGTGGCTCATTCCTGTAATCCTGTCTACTCAGGAGGCTTAAATTCTGAGGATTACAGTTTGAAGTTACTTTGGGCAGGAAAATCATTGAGATGATTCCCCAATTAACCAGAAAACCAGACGTAGAGCTGTGGTGCAAAGTGTAGAGCACTAGCCTTGAGCACAAAAGCTTCAGGGACAGAGCCCATGACTGACAAACAGAAAATTGTTCTGCCACCTACAGTCATCTGACATAAGGAACTTTGTAATTTTTAACTTTTTTTTTGGGGGGGGGGTCCGGTCGTGAGGCCTGAACTCTGGGCCTGGGCACTGTCTCTCAGCTCTTCAGCTCAAGGCTAGCACTCTACCACATCAGCCACAGCGCCACTTCTGGCTTTTTTCTTTTTGCTTATGTGGTGCTGAGGAATCG
>NW_012281388.1:0-2058 GCF_000151885.1 Dipodomys ordii
CAGCACCACATAAGCAAAAAGAAAAAAGCTGGAAGTGGCGCTGTGGCTCAAGTGGTAGAGCGCTAGCCTTGAGCTGAAGAGCTGAGGGACAGAGCCTAGGCCCCACGACCGACCCCCTCACCCCCCCAAAAAAATTGGAAAGTTACGTTCACTTGATTTTGTGTCAGCTTTAGAATCTGATTAAGTGAAAAACCAATTGGGAAAAATACTAGTTTGCAAGACTTGCGTGCTTGGTCCCCCACCACTTCCCATTTCCTATTTTTTTATATAATACCTTTAAAAGTACTTATGACCAGGTACCAATGGCTCATGCCTGAAATCCTTGCTACTCAAGAGGCTGAGATATGAGGACCATGGTTCAAAGCCAACCAAGGTAGGAAAGTCTCTGAGACTCTTCATCAAAAAAAAAAAAAAAAAAGCCAGAAGTAGAGCTGTGGTAGAGTGCTAGCCTAGCCTTGAGCAAAACAGTTCAGGGACAGCACCTAGGACCTGAGGTCTAGCCCTAGGACCAACACACAAGCACACACACAAAAGGTGAAACAAAAACCTCTGTTTAAGAAAACTTGTTTTACTTCTCCTTGGTTCAGATAGTTCTCATTTTTGCAGATGATACAATCTTGTTAGGTGAACATGCTTCATAGATTATAAACATTTATTCAATCTTAATCATAATGAAACCTCTAAGGTAATAATAGCCAATTTTTATTTATTTGATTTTGAGATACTTGCTCTATATTTTATTGGTATATCACATACACATGGAGTTCAAGTTTTGCCCTCAAATTTATAGTACTGGGCGTGGGCTAGATGAAACAGCTATTCAAATTCAGTACCGGGTTAAAAAAAATGGATTCCATGCCTTGAAAGTACCAAAACTGTGGCATAGATTTAGATAGGAGAGCATTTCTTACAGCTGTCATTGGAAAAGCTAAATTGAGACATTGGTTTTTAAATTTGAGAAAAAAATGAAATAGTAATTCATTCTAAAATTAAGAAGCAAGGGCTGGGAATGTGGCTTCGTGGTAGAGTGCTTGCCTTGCATGCATGAAGCCCTGGGTTCGATGCCTCAGTATCACATAAACAGAAAAGCTACAAGTGGCACTGTGGCTCAAGTGGTAGAGTGCTAGCCTTGAGCACAGAGACGCTCAGGGACAGTGCCTATGCCCTGAGCTCAAGCCCCAGGACTAGCAAAAAAAAAAAAAAATTAAAAGAAATAAAATATAAAATTAAGAAGCAAAAATCTTTATGCTGTACTATAAAACCAACCAGGCCAATACCACCTCTTTTCAGATTCTCAGAATATGACACTAAACTCATAGAGGGAAAAATTATCTGAATGAGAGATCCATGAATGTGGATCCAATATTGGTGATATTGAGTAAAGCAAGGAAGGATATGGGTGAGCAAAAATGTTTACAGCTGAGATAGAAATCGAAGTTGGCAGTAGATCAAATTGGTCTGTTACATTGCCCATTCCAAGTCTAGCTGTAATATAAATTAGTTTACACATGAATGGAAAGTAGTAGAATGACCTATGTATTATGCAGAAATTTCAGTTTGTGTTTGATTTCTTCAAATAAATGTGTTACATTATCGAGTAATAGCAGCTGAGTTCAAATATATGGATATATTAACATAGCTGAATACCAGAAGCCACAGTGAGGTTAACAGAATACTACACAGGATGCCCATTATACCATGATTCTAGTGGCTTTGTTTTATTAGGCACATTTTAAAAGTATCACTTTTATATTTCTCTCCCAATTTTTGCTCATTTTACTCTTGTTTTTGTAACTTGGCAACCCATATTCTTACACCTCCTCCCATTAAGTTACATTCATTTTTAAATAATTTTCTTATGAAACATATATTCATCATATTGTTAATTTGGAATGAAACTTTTAAAATAAACTGTCAATATGGTTGCTAAAGAGTGTTAGTTTTTGTTAGAATTCTGTGGTTTTTATATGTGTTTTACAAAAAATCTAGGTTCCTTCATGTTTTTGAGATTCATGTTGTATATCCCTCCCCTCCCCTCCCCTCCCCTCCCCTCCCCTC
>NW_012281389.1:0-1783 GCF_000151885.1 Dipodomys ordii
TGTGTGTGTGTGTGTGTGTATGTGTGTGTGTACACACCAGTACTGGGACTTGAACTGTTAGCTTTTTCAGCTCAAGGCTGGTGCTCAACCACTTGAGCCTCAACTCCATTTCTGGGTTTTTGGTGATTAATTAGAGATAAGAGCCTCATAGACTTTCCTGCCAGGACTGGCTTCAAACCACAGTCTTCAGATCTCAGCATCCTGAGCAGCTACATTACAGACACCAGCCACTAGGGCCTCTGATTATTTTTGAGATAAGATCTCACTTTTTACTCAGGCTGGTTCACTGTAGCTGAGAACACAGGTGTGTGCCATCATGGCTCATTTTTTCCTGGTCTGACCTTGAGCCATGATCCTCCCACTATCCACCTGTCTGGTAGCTAGGATTACAAGAGTGAGCCACTGGTGCCCAGCTCACCCAGGATTTTTTTCATTTGATTATGAAGTATTATCTGATTTGCTGCGGAGATAATCCATTTCTTTAATTAGGCTTACCGCATAACAATACTAAATAAGTTCATATGCTGAGTGATTAGTAAGCTCCTTGAGCATATGGAAAGTTAGAATTAAGCCAAACTGAATTTGTTTTTTGTCTTTTGTCTTTTGTTTTGGGTCCGGTCGTGGGGCCTGAACTCTGGGCCTGAGCGCTGTCCCTCAGTTCTTCAGCTCAAGGCTAGCAGTCTACCACTTGAGCCACAGCGCCACTTCCGGCTTTTTTTCTTTTTGCTTATGTGGTGCTGAGGAATTGAACCCAGGGCCTCAAGCATGCAAGGCAAGCGCTCTACCACCGAGCCACCTCCCCAGCCCCTCTGTGAGACTCTTCAATAAAACCACTAGAAAACCGGAAGTGGTGCTGTAGCTCAAAGTCATAGAGGGCTTGCCTACACAGGAAAAAAAAAAAAAAAAGCAGTATGGATCGAGTATAAAACCTTGGGCTGAGTTCCCTGGTGGCCAAGGCAGAAAGGGAAAGAAGTAAGGTAGAATTCTGTGAACAGGTTTCCCAGTCAAAGCGCTGGGTAACTTTTTGCTGTAGGACAGTTGGCAGGACCCAAGCCTGGGTGCCTCCCTCCTTCCTTCCCGCCCCAGCCCATTGTCACCCCTCTTCCTGCCCATGGCTGAGAGCCCTTGACCCACCTCTGGGAAGTAAACCTCGATGTGGGGTCTGCCGATAAAGACCTGCACCTTTACCTCAAGTTCTGGTGACTTCCGACAGGGCAGGCTCCTCCAGGTGGTGCTGGTTGCCCCTCCCGCAATATGGCCATTTCTTTTACGCACACATTGGCCAGGTGCTGGGCTAAGTACCTTACAGGCAGCTTGCCCACTCAGCAGGTGCTGGACTAAGTACCCCACAGGTTGCTCACAATTTACAAGGTCCTGGGCTGAGTACTCCACGTGTAGCTCAGGCAGGTGCTGGGCAGAGTACCCCATGTGTGGCTCACACGCTGTATCCTGTGGGCTTGTCAGAGCATACCTTGTGTATCCTTGGGGTAGGGGGTTTGGACTAGGTGCCTGGCCTGGTGCTTGGACTGCTGGGGTGGCGGTTCTCAATCAGGGATGACTTTGCCCCCTTGATAACACTCAGTGATGTCTGGAGGTTGTTGTCCCAGTGGGGGCCAGGGGTGCTGGGGTCTCTAGAGGGCAAAGGCTGGGGGCAGTGAGCCCCCTACAAAGCACAGATGGCCCCCGATGGCCAGGGCCAAGGGTCCAGTCCTGGGCAGCAGAGCCCTTGCTCGCCGGCAGGGGAGTCGGGGAAGATGGTGGGCAGGCGGGGGGGGGGGGGGGG
>NW_012281390.1:0-1221 GCF_000151885.1 Dipodomys ordii
AATGGTGATTCTCAGATCTCAGCCTCCACTAGGATTACAGGGGTGAGCACTGCTATTCAGACTCTTACAAGGGGTGAAGAGCCTCTTGGTATTTTCATCGCAGAGCTGCTTACACAAAAGTTTTCATTATAGTCTTTGGCCAAATTCCACCCCATTATTTATCCCTAATGTATACATTCTAATGTATAAGATACTCTGGATGTTAGTAGTCATTAGTTAGGGGCTTTTTAGTTGCAAGTGTCAGAAAAACTAATTCCAATGTAGTGAAGCCACAGATGAGAAGGGTCAGAGAACTGTGTCAGCTTTTGTAATGTCTCCAGCATCTGGTTTTTAACTCTTCCACTCCGCTTTCCTCTAGAGCACCGGGACCTTCAGCAGCTCCAGGTCACCACCTTGAGAACTCAGAGGGGCTTCCATAGCAGAGCGCTCTCATTCAGCAGAAGATTAAGTCTACTCCATTACTTTTCCACAAATCCCAGGATTCACTCTTTGTTGTTGGCCAGAACTGGGCCACATGTCTATTTCTAAGCCAATCACTGCAAGTGATCTCTAGCTTCCCTAACTGGTTAAGCCAATCAGAGCCTATACCAAGAGCTGGAGGCAGGGTTAATCTTAGCCAAAGGGCATGGCTGAATATGAAGAAGGATGAATTCCCACAAAGGAAAACAAAGGTGTGTAAGAATGTGCAGGAAGTTACCAAGAAGCCAAATAAATAAATAAATAAAAAGGTGCTGTTTGTTTCCCTTGTCTGATGTTTGGGTATTCAGCTGGGGAACGGCTGAATTCTTTGGTAGATTTAACTATGCCATTCAACATTAATCTCAATCCCTCAGTGAAGTGTCATAATGATGGTACTTCTTTGGCTGGAGAAAAATCTCCCTAGCACAATGCTTTTAAGAAAACATGTCTCCTATCCTGGAAAGGATTTCTCCAGACTGCTCTCTTGAAAGCCTGACTATTGTTCTGGGAAAATAGGAGACACAGATGCCTCATAAAAGTTAAAAAATTACAGATAGATTTTACGAATAAAGCTCAAGTGTTATCAGCTAGAACCCAAAGATTACACAAGTACAGGCTGGTCAGGCATGAGCGTGGCACATCGTTCAACATCTAGTAAAATCGTTTCTGGAAGCTTGTGATATCAGTTTCTGGGAAGTGTTCTTTAACTATTTTTTCCCCTAAATTCCTTCTGGGGAGAAGACTTTGCCACATAAGGGATGT
>NW_012281391.1:0-4618 GCF_000151885.1 Dipodomys ordii
CGGAAGTAGTGCTGTGGCTCAAGAGGTAGAGTGCTAGCCTTGAGCTGAAGAGCTGAGGGACAGCGCCCAGGCCCAGAGTTCAGGCCCCACGACCGGACCAAAAAAAAAAAAAGAATGGTAAGACCAAAGATTTTTGTTGTTCAAAAACTGCTGTGAATGGTAATTTACTGCTTCAGCAGTAGAACACCAAAACAAATACAAAAGCCAAATATTCTGTTCTTTTCTGAGAGAAACCCCTCTGAGGAAGAAAATTAATTGAACAAGATGTGGCCTATGGAAAAGTTTTTATATGTGTGTATATGTGTGTGTCTTAGTGTGTGTGTATGTGTGTGTGTATTAAAACTGAAACTGTCAAGAAAACCACCAGCCATGTTGCATTATAGTTCTGTTCTCTCAGCAATTATTCTGGCGATTAGATCACATCAAAAAAGTAATCTAAGGAACCCAGATATTAGTTAGTGTGTCGCGCAAGGCAGATGCTACTCTTTCCAATGCCATGCATATACTCTCTGAACTGTAATTTTTTTCCTGCATTGTATTTACTTTTTAAAAACAAGTTGACCAACACATTGACACACATTTGCTTTGCACATGTTTTGAAGAACATACAGATTGAGAAATGACTAAATCTAGCTGATTAACAAGTGCATTACTTCATTTGGTTATAATTCCTGTAAGATAAGCTAATACTTTCACTGTCAATCTTGTTTAGAAACACAAAGTATTGCTAAGTATGATTACTATGTTATGCAATTGATATTTTGAACTTGTTCTTCTTATTTAATTGAATTTTTCTGTGCTCTGACCAACATCTTTTTAACCTTCTCCCAAACTTTTCCAGCAGTGGATGAATGGATATATATATATATATGCACATAATAGTATACTTTTTATGTATATATGCATATAATAGTATACTTTTTATGTATATATGCACATAATAGTATACTTTTAGCCTTAAAAATAAGAAAATCCTACTAAGGTAAAGCAAACAAAAGTGCAGAGTATCAGACATGAAATAAATGAGGCACAGAAAGACCCACACTCTCACACTTCTCTGAGTCTGACAACGCTGATCTCACATACGCAGTGTCAGGATAGCTGGCAGAGGCTGGGAAGGGAGATGTGAACTTTTCACCAGGTAAAGGATAGACAGCGGTGGTTTCCTCCTGCTTTTCAGTTACGTCCCTTGGCATATGGGATAGACGCAATGGTATGGGCTCTCAAAACTCATCTACTGAAATTAACCCCCTGTGGTTGACCCCACATGGTATTAGAAAATGGAGCTTAGCAGGTGATTACGTTAGCGCAGAATCTCCGGAATGGCATTAGTGCCCTTCATAAGTAAGAGCTTCTGGGAGATCCCCCACCCTTCCCATGCTTTGAGGACACTGCCAACAGGCAGTCCTCAGGGGAACATGGCCTCATCAGCATCCGGGGGTGTGTTGGTCTTGGACTCCCCAACTTCCAAAGCAGAGAGAAACAAATTTCTTACTTATCACGCACTCAGTATATTTTTTTCAGCCTAAATGAAATAAGGTGACATATAATGGTATAAAGTTAGAGGTGTCAGTCTCATCTTTTCAGACTTTCTGCATCTCTTCTCTCTCCTCAATTCCACCTGTGGTTCAATCATCAGAAATACCAGGTATTGAAGAACAGATGTCTCATTCATCAATATAAACTAAAGTGTATTCCTCCTCAGTACAAATCTTCTACATGATCCTGGTAAAGAGTGGAAATATCTTTCATAAATTTTTAGTTCTATTGAAATTATCATTGAGGTTGGAAACATAACATTATTTTAGCAGTTATTGAAGATCAAGCTGAAAGAAAAACCACTCATCAGCATCCAGTAGCAGCACACATCATCAGAAGATACCCAGTGTCTGAAAGTGGGCAACTTCTCTGAGACGGGTAGATTAGGTTAAAGTTGATCAGCTATTGCAACTCTTATATCCACTCATTTTTGTTTGAGTAACTATGTACAAGACACTTGCAGTCCATCCTGTTTTATATATGAATGGCAACTCATGTAGGACTGATTCATGTACAGCACAATCTCTGTGTACGTGCAAAAGCTGTTTTAGAAATATAGAAGAAGGCAAGGGTGTTCCAAGTGACCTTCAGGGAGGAAATATCTTGCAGGCCTATCATTAAGTGACATATATGTTTCTCAGGTGCATCACAAGCCCTCTGACACTGACCCATGGATGCTCGCATAGCAAAGGCCACTGTACAGTTGAGGCACCTCTCATCACCAAGGAGGAGAGCATCAGGTCATTGACCTCAGTAGACTGAGCCATTCTACACTTCCCTGCCCCTCAGAAAACACCAAGAATTCTGACTGTTTTATCTAAACAGTGTTTAAAAGCTAGTATTCGTTGAATGCTCAGAAACACAATGCCTTCACAAATAATTACTGGTCCACCCCAGATTAAGGTCTTTTCTAAAAGTCATTTTCTAAGACATTTAAAAATGCATTTCAATTCTGAAGACATCAGCCAAGGCATGTTCACCTCCATTCCTGTCACTCATTTAACGACCTGTTTGTTCAAGTCCATTGTGCCCTTGACTTTATCTCTGGCTGCTTAATTAAACAGATTCCGACGGTCACTGTGAGCAATGTCCAATTTCTCAGGTGGTTAATTCCTAAATAAAGAACAAAACAAAAGAAATCTACTGGGAAGAAGCACATGTTAGCATAGGATCATCTCCCTGTAGTGAAGTGATAGTAGCCTTTTCAGGAGTGTAGCCAATGCTACACTCTTGCTCTTATGCTTGGACTTCAGGAGAGTGGATGGAAATGTGGAGAGCGATGACTTTTAAATGTTATCTTCTGGAAATAAGAAACCCCTGATGTTTCTTGTTACTCCTGAGAAAATCAGGGCCTGTAGGTGAGTTCATGCATGCACTCATGCGTGCGCGCACGCGCACGTATGTGTGTGTGTGTATGCGCACGTATGTGTGTGTGTGTGTGTGTGTGTGAGCACACCAGCTAATCAAGAGAGTTGAACATGAAGTGGCAGAGTTCCGTGTGACAGAAGGTGTTGTCCCTTGGGTGTTTGGGGCAGCAAAATCAGCCCCAGTGACTCATACTGTGCGTGATCCAACCATTAGATTGCAAGGTATGAAGGAAGCTTTCAAAAAAAATGTCTACTTGGTTTTAATATGTTTTGATATTTGAAATAGAAAAAAAAATCTCTCCTTGAGGCACTGAGACAAAGTCATCCTGACACTTAAGGGGCAGTGTTTTCCTCCCACAGACTGTTAGAGGGTAGTGTTAATTATTACGATTATATGTGTAGGCTCACTTTTATTGCTGCTGTTTGCTTGGCTGGGAATATTGAGAGGAATAGAGCGTTGAAAACACAAGGAGCAGTTAACATTTTCCTTGTAGGAAAAATAGGGATTATTTATACAGAAAAATAAAGCCTTTGAATCTCTTTGTATTGCCTTATGTTATATTCTGGAATACTGGGAGCAAAGAATGCTAGGAAAAGCTTTCTTTTCCACTTAGGAAAGAAATCAAGGGATGTAGAAAGCTGCTACTGGACGATTTAAGCAGCAGGGCAATAAAGTCATAGTACCCCAAGTGCATGCCTTTCACAGTCAGTCACTTTGAAACGTATCCCAAAGTTCCACTTGCTTCTTTTACTCATAATCCTTTTCATATCTGTGCCATTTCAAGATGATGTCTGTTTGTTTAACCATAGTTGCTCTGTATTCTTTTAAATATTTACTGCTGTTTGCAGCTCCTCAGGTGCGACTTGCTTCTTGTTTTTGCATCAGCTAGCTCTCCTCCACTGTGCTTCCCTCATACTGGTCCTTCCGTGTTTATCAAAGCTCATCTCTTTCAGAAGGTTTTTAATCTGAAATCTCAGGAGCCTGGGATTCTGGAAGCTTCTCAATGAAACAGGTTTCATTTTCACCTCCTGCAAATTCCTACCGTAATCAGCAGTTCACGGAAAACTGTGAGTTGGAATTCTTGTACTAGACATGCAGTTTATGTACCAAAGCACTGTTTACATATGAGACCTGGCTTCAGCTAGATGACTTCTTTCTTAATTCTGAGACAAACAGCATTCTTCCTCACTGCTTTTGGAGAGCATGAAGTTAACTTTGACATGTCATTTTTAAAAGAAAAGAGGTTTACAGAACTAGATTTTTATGCAAGCTATCAAACCCACAGCCCTGATTTCCTGTTGAGTCATTGTCAATGTCATATTCTTAACTACAGGGAAGTTTTTCATTGTGTATGGGTGTGTGTATGCAAGCACATGAGTGTGTGCATGTATCTGTGTCTGTTTTTGCAGTCTAGGTACCTACCAAGTCTTGAATTTATGCCTTTACATAAATTGTCAGGCCTACAAAATTACCAGTTATTTTCTCTTCACATATTTCTTCTGCATTTCCCCCACAATTTCCAACTTCTGGAACTTTAACTACAAACATGTTAGGCTTTGTAATTGCATATTATCATATTTTATTCTTATTTTTAAAAGTAATTTCATGTGTTTAGTTTATACATTTTTATTTTTATTTTTTTAGGGTCTGGTCGTGGGGCCTGAACTCTGGGCCTGGGCGCTGTCCCTCAGCTCTTCAGCTCAAGGCTAGC
>NW_012281392.1:0-21007 GCF_000151885.1 Dipodomys ordii
GGAATCACTGCTAACCACCAGACATCAGCTTCAAGAGCTGTCCTGACCAGAAGCTAGGATAAATTGAGCTGGAAAAGGCTGATCCCCATGCAAGGCTCCTGAGCACTAAGGACCAGGCACTATTATAGGTGTTGGAGAAACAAGTGAATGTGGCTCTCTTCTCATCAATTTCATGCAGAAAAGAAAACCAGAAATCATAATGATAATTTCAATAAATCAGAGACATGACATTGGTAGTTTTGTGGCAACAACTTCACAGCAGGTATGTGAGGAGATATCCCTGAGAAGGAGACAGTTAACCTGAGAGCCATCATCCATGCAATTAAATAGAAGCAGGTACTCCAGGCAGTAAGAACACCAAGTACATCCCTCAGTGATGGGAAAGGACATAACTTGCTTCAGAAAAGTAAAACGTCACTGACGTGCTTGCTTGTGAAGTAAGAAAAAAAGGTACAATGAAGAAAAAAGATCAGACATGAAGATCAGAATAAATGATGTAGATATTGGATGCTGCAGGTTACAAGAAGAAAAATTCTGATGTTATTCTAAATCTGACATGACCCACTGGAACCAAAGTTCTCAAATAGTAGCTAGAGACATCTGATTCACCTAGTGAATACTTTTAAAATGTGATTCTAGCCAGGCTCTGGTGGCTCACAACTGGAATGCTAGCTACTCGGGAGGCTGATACCTGAAGATCAGGTTTGAAGCAAGCCCAAAGCGGAAATTTGGAAAGACTGATCTCCAATTAACCACTAAAATTATGGACTTGAAGCTGTGGTTCAACTGGTAGAACACTAGCCTTGAGAAAAAATTAAGGGACAGCACCCAGGTTCTAGGTTCAAACTCCTGGAATTCACAAAACACAGAAATCAACAAATAAAATTTGGTGCTCAGTTGATCATCACTTAGCATTCTACTACAATGTATTTGTTATGAGCCTAGGAAGTTACATCCTTAGCAAATGCTCTCCCCTCATATTCTGCTTCATTACCAGTATTCAAACCCCTGGCATTACCAAAGTCTTCTCCCAGTTAGCATAGCAGTCTACCACTGGGAATTAATAATATATATTTATTAATCATAATCTATCCACACACATCAAATGAGTAGTAGCCACATTCCACTATTCTGAATATTTTTGCTCCCCCTTTGAGTTAATAAGCCTTACCATTAAAAACTAAAGTACACTTATCCAATTAATTCAACAGTCATCATTCTTCCACACAATCTTGAAACCTAAGTTATGTGTTTTTTTTGTTTCTTTGATGTTGTTGCCCTGTAACTTGTATATACACTTCTCTAGCATTGGGAGGTGAAGGGAAAAAACCAAATGCTTAACTAGGGATAGACCAATTTTAACAATGAGATCAAGACACTATGTTCAAAAACGAACTTTACAATTTAGGCAGGGAGTGGGGAGGGGGGATGGAAAGGAGTAGTTGTGGAGGTGGAAGGGTAGGGATGGTAGGGGGAATACAAAGGAGGAGGTAACAATGCTTGAGAGGAAATGAACTCATTACCTACCTTATGTAACTGTAACCCCTTTGTACATTATTTTTACAATAAAAAACGTATTAAAAAAGATGAAAAGACCACATAAATAAAACCACATACTTACCATCATCTGATATTCAACAAAGGAGCGAATGATGTAGTGTGGAAAAAACATAGCCTTGCCGGGTGCCTGTGGCTCATGCCATTAATCCTAGCTACTCAGAAGGCTGAGATCTGAGGATGGTTGTTGAAAGCCAGGAGGGCCAGGGATGTCCAAGAGACTCTGAGCTCCAATAAACCACAAGAAAATGGGAAGTGGAACTGTGGTTCAAGTACTAGCCTGGAGATGAAATGCTGAAGGGTAGCTCCGAGTCCCAGAGTTCAAGCCCCATGACCCCCACACACACACCACACCCACACCCACACACACACATACACACACATCATAGCCTTTTCAAATATTGATGTTGGGAAAACTGGACATTTATAGGCAGAAAACGAGAAGTGGATCTCTGCTTTCACTAACATCAAGTCAAAATGGATTACCTACATTAAAATCAGCCAAACTACTATAAGACAGAATAAGGATGACATTTTAATTTATAGGTGCTGAGATGCGATCTGCGCAGCTGCATGCCGAGCACCGGTAGTTGCGCTCCAGTTCCGGCAATCTCGCACCGTGTGCCTCGACCTGGTAACCGCTTACTCCAGTTGGCCCCTGTGACGGTCACCATGCATCAGGCATGCCCTGCTCGGGGCAGCTCTGCTCACCCCCTGGCCCTGCTCCGCGGGCCGCCTGTGACGTGGGCCCCTTCGTGCGTTGTGAACCCTGTGATGCGAACGGGGTGGCCCATTGCGCGCCTCCACCTGCCGCGCCTGCCTGCGGCATGGGGGAGGCTGGGAGTGTACCCCACACCTCACAGGCCTCACCAGTAATGGAGTAATCGCTCTGGAGACAACAACAACAACAAAATGTTTTCTAATTTAACTCCTAGTTTAGGGTTGAGGATAATAAGATATTTAAAGGCAAAAGTTTATTTTCACCCCTCATCTTTATTCTTGACCTAGCAAAACTATGGTGTTTAATGTTATCTAAACAGGAAAAATGAACAGCTGTTGAGAGAGCCTCATAGGGACACTGGGAACACATAGAGAATACCTTGTGTTTGTTGAACTTGGAGTCCAACTTATACTTTATAATTCAGACATATATGCAGAGAAAGATATATGTTCTCAATGGTTAACATTGTATACAGCATAGCCCAACTATAATAGCATCCATACTAGATAATCCTAGATAGTGTTATAGATACTAGAAGGTGTAAGTATGGCCGTGACCAGGAGAGGACACTCAGTCCAGGCTGGCCTTTTCTGTCCCCAAGGCCAAACCCATGGCAGTGTTGGGTGTGTGGCAATTGTCCTGCCCTACACTGCAGAGAGCTATCCTTAAGAACAAAAACAGGACTCAAGAAAGTCTGCCTACCTATTACGAGCTTTCCTTTATTTTTTTAATTTTTTTGGGGGGAAAGTATTTTTGAAAAGTTTTGTCTTGCGATGTATTTATAAAAGTAAATAAAATTTTTACCATTAAAGTAATAATTAAAAAAAGAACTTATAGGTACTGGCAGGAACTTCCTGAATAGAATTCCGGGGGCACAAGAGGTAGGAGAGAGACCCAACAAATGGGACTACATCAAAGGAAAAAACCTACAGAGACTAGGGACATAGCCACTAAACTAAAAAGACAGCCAACAAATTGGGAAAAGATATTTACCTGCAATACATCAGACAAAGGGCTAATTTTCAATGTATACATGGATCTCAGGAAACTACACCACCCAAAAGTAATAAACCAATCACCAAATGGGCAGAGGAGCTAAGGAGAGACTTCTCAGAAGAAGAGGTAAGAATGGCAAAGAAACTTATCAGGAAAGGTTCATCATCCCTGGCCATAAAGAAAATAAATATCAAAGTAATCCTGAGATACCATCTTATCCAAATATCTTGAATTCAGACAATAAATGATGGTGGGGAAGTGGAGAAACTAGAAAATGGCAAGGACATTTGCACAACCATGTTCCTTGCTGCTCAATTCACAGTGACAAGAAATGTACACAACCCAGATGCCCCACAATAAATGAATGGAACCAATAATTATGCTATCTATATACAATGAAATTTTACAGAGCCATTAGAAAGGATAAAATAATGAAATTTGCAGGGAAATGGAGGACACTATAATAAATCATATTAAGAAAGTTAACCAACATCTAATTGACAAATGGTACATTTTCCCCTGATATTTGGAAGAAAGGTTTAAAACACAATGGGATATGACATACTGTACAGGACTCTAGGCATTTTATACAGTAAGAACAGAAGAGGAAGCCTTTGGCGAAAATCACCAAGTTGTAATACTTAAGCACCTTTTCTATATAATACTCTCTCTCTCTGTTTCTCTATCTCTCTCTGTCTCTGTCTCTGTCTCTGTCTCTGTCTCTCTCTCTCTCTCTCTCTCTCTCTCTATATATATATATATATATATGAATTGCAATAAGAAAACAAAGGGACTTTTCTTAATTTGTCTTTTCATTTTCTGATGAGTCTGTATTCTTCACCTAATATATAGGGAAGATGGGGGAAGGACACAGAATATTGCAGCAGCAGAGCCCTCTGTCTGTATTGGACATTGATGAAAGTGAACCATGCAAGTCAAGGGTCAAGATGGGAGAGAGGGTATGGAAGAGAATGGGGGAACAGATGAGATTATGTAAAAGGAAGGAAATGAACTAGTTACCTGACATACAGAAAGATAACCCTGCTCTATATCACCACTAAAACAATTTTTTTAAAAAGAAGAGAGTTCCCAAATGAGAACATATGAGAATAGGAAAATACAGAGCAGATAATTCCTTTTTTATGTCCTTGGTACCTGATAGTTTCAATCAATAGCTATTGTCCTTCCAACTAAGTCATACTTCTAAACCCAAAAGTCCTTACAATATTACAATTTTTCATTGATTTCTTCATATTTTCTGTTTGCTTTTGGGTTTGTGTGTGTGTGTGTGTGTGTTTGTTTGTGTGTGTGTGTGTGTGTGTAAGAAATGGAGTTTGATTGCAGGATCTAGGTACTAACCTTGTGCTTCTTTTTTCCTCATGAGTAAACTCTACCACTTGAGCCAAAGCTTCACTTCTGGATTTTCTTGAACAGTTTATGGGAGATAAAAGATTCACAGAGACGTTTTTGCACGACTAGATTCAAATAATCATCTTCAGATCTCAGCCTCTAGAGTAGGTAGTATTATAGGCATAAGTCAAAACTTCTGGCATATGAATTGTTGTCCCTTTTTTAAAAAGCTGGTGCCAGTGGCTCCTGCCTGTAATCATAGCACCACAGGAGGCTGAGATCTGATAATTGAGGTTTAAAGACAACCTGGGTAAGAAAGTCTGTGAGACTATTATCTCATAAACTGGTTAGCAAGAAACTAGAAGCGGCACTGGTTCAAACTGGTAGAGTGATAGCCTTGAGCACAAAAGAACAGGGACTGCCCCCAGGCCCTGAGTCCAAGGCCCACATATAAAAGAATGTAAAAAAATTGTAATCACTTGTAATCTTAACATCGTCAATTGGTGGTTCATTTAAAGTTAATTTGCATCTCTCTTTGTATGTATTTGAGGGGGAACTAAACATATAACATTAAAAAAAATGAGGAGCTGGGTTCAGGTGGCTTATACCTGTAATCCTACCATTTCAGGAGGCTGAGAAATGAATATGGTGTTTTAAAGACAGCCTGGGCCAAAAAGTTCCCATGAGACTGCTATTTACAATTAACCACTAAAAGCACGAATTGGCACTGTGGTTTAAACTGGTATGGTAGAGTACTAGCATTGAACAAAGGAGTTCTGGGACAATACCCATGCCCTGTGTTCAAGTCCCATGTCTGAAGGAAAAATAGAGATCAGGGCTGGGAAGTTGTCTCAGTACTAGAGTGCTTGCCTTGCATGTTGAAACTTTGGTTTCAATTCCTCAGTACCACATAAGCAGAAAAAGCCAGAAGTGGCTCTGTGGCTCAAGTGGTAGAGTGCTAGCCTTGAGGTGAAGAGCTGAGGGACAGTGCTCAGGCCAGAGTTCAAGATCCATGATGGACAAAAAACAAACAAATGAAAAGAGTTCAAACATTTAAATGATCTGCACAATAGACTATACACTAAAGATGAAGATTAAATTAATGAATTAATAATTAAAATGATCAACATTGCTTGGATTTTGTAAGTGGTGAATAAAGCAGAAAAAGTGATAAGAAATAATGATTCATTTCTAACCACTCATATTGTTTTAAACTCATTTACTACTTTTAAACTAAAGGGGCACATAAGTATCATTTTACAGAAAAACAAAAGTTGTATATGTATTTCAGCCTTAATTCCACATTTTATAATTTTCTTTTAGTAAACAATCAGTATCTTTTCAGATAAAATACCTGTAATCTCTTTATTTAATACTTATCATTCCAGTATTTGATTATATCATAATTCCTCCCTTCTTTTCTTCATATCCTTCCCTCCTTTCTATACTAGCAGTTAAATTAAGGGCTTCATGTACTTAAGGTAGGTCCTCTAAAATGTGAGCCACATACCTGCTCTTTTTGCTTTAGTCACTTTTGTTTTTCTTGGTCATTTGTCTTGAACTCTGGGCCGGGAGACAGTCCTTGCACTCTTAAGCTCAAGGCAAGTGCTCTACTGTTTGAGCCACTTCTGATTTTCTGGTGGTTTAATGGAGATAAGTGTCTCACAGACTTTCCTGCCTAGACTGGCTTTGAACTGTGATCTTCAGATCTCAACTTCCTGAGTAGCTTCCTGGCATGAGACACCTGAGCCCAGCTCTGCTTTAGCCTTATTTTTTGGGGGATGGGGGGGGGGCTGAACTCTGGGCCTGGCCACTGTCCCTCAGCTCTTCAGCTCAAGGCTAGCACTCTACCACTTGAGCCACAGTTCCACTTCCTGCTCTTTTTTATTCTGCTTATTTGGTGCTGAGGAATTGAACACAGGGCCTCATGCATGTAAGGCAAGCGCTCTACCACTGAGCCACCTTCCCAACCCTGCTTTATCCATTTTTATGGCAGGGTTTTCTGTTTATGACCATGCTAGCATGGTCCACAATCCTTCTTTTTACCTTTTCTGAGTAGATGAAATATAAAGCACAATGCATTGGATTCAGATATTGATTTAGATCCAATATTGTGAATGTTTCCCTGGGCTAGCCTCAAATCATAATCCTCTCTGTATCAGTCAAGACCCAGCAGCTAGCATTACAAGTATGAGCTCCCATGCGTGGCTCAAATTTCGGACAACTAAAACATATGAACAAAGGTTTAATAATTTTAAATACTGAATTTGAGGACAATGAGTGCTTTTAATTGCCTAGTTTCAAATTTCACCAAAAAACACAAATATTAACTTTTGATTTCCTAGATTAAATACGCAAATAAACTTTAAAAAGCAATTAACTATTTAAAGAAAAAAGCTAGGGCTAGGAAGTTGGCTCAGTGTTAGAGCGTTTGTCTTGCATGCATGAGGCCCTGGGTTTAATTCCTCAGCACCATATAAGCCAAAAGAAAAAAGCCAGAAGTGGCACTGTGCCTCAAGTGGTAGAGTGCTAACCTTGAGCTGAAGAGCTGAGGGACAGTGCCCAGGCCTAGAGTTCAGGCCCCACGACCGGACTCCCCCCCAAAAAAGCTAAATAGTAATCATCCTTACCACTGTACCTTTGGACTTAACAACTTGTCAAACTTTGTTTACATCATAGTTAGTTTTTATGGGCAGTATATTCCATAAACAGATCATGCCACCCCCAATGTCAATGGCCAAACAGCCTATATGCACAGGATTGAAAACCAGGCTGTAGGCCATCACACCAAGGGAAGGCAGGGTCCAGCAGTATTGTAGGTGGCAATGTCCCAACCTATGACCTGAAGCATTAGGGCAGATTAAACAGAGCTTTTTCCTTAGGAATGATACTTTAATTATCAAGCCATACCTCTTCTGGGTTTATCACTGCTTAATTGAGACAAGTTTCATTGACTTTTTTGCTTGGGCTGGTATGAAATCATTATCCTCAAAATCTCAGCTTCCTATGCAGGGAGGATAATAGGCAGGATCCACCTATGTCTAGAGTACTTATACCTTTAATATTAATAAAAATGGCTACAGCATGGTTTAACAGAGAGCTTGAATCCTTTCCTGAGCCTTAGAGATTTTCTGACTAGAAGCAGAAAGGCAAACTGACATGTGGGAAACTGAATCTTCCTTAGGAAACCATTTTTCAGAAGAGTCTGTGGCTCATCAATTTGGCTTCTCACCAGCTATTCAAGTAGGACTCACAAAATATATATTCAACTTTACACTGAAGTAGAGGGTATCCATTGCATGCTCTGCAGCATCATAAATCACTTGATGGTGAGATAAAATCCCTCTTTTCAATAGGAAACACTCAGTAAATTTTGTTTATTGAATATTCATAAACCCTAGGAGATGGGAAATACCAGTATCCAATTGCATTTCTTTCTTTCTTTCCTTCTTTCTTTCCTTCTTTCTTTCCTTCTTTCCTTCTTTCTTTCTTTTATTCTTTCTTTCTTTCTTTTTTTCTGGTACATTGTGGGACTTGAACTCAGGGCCTGTTCCTGATTCACTTTCTAGCACTCTACCACTTGAACCACAGCTTCACTTCTGATTTTGTTTTTGTTTAGTTGGTCATGGAGTTTGTTGTTGTTGTTCATGGGGCCTGAACACTGGGACTGGGTGCTGTGTCTCATCTCTTCAGGTTAGGACTAGCACTCTACCATTTGAGCCATAGTGCCACTTCTTGCTTTTTCTGCTTATGTGGTGCTGAGAACTCGAACCTAGGGCCTCATGCATGCAAGGAAAGCATGCTTGGGCTGAGCCACCTTCTCAGCCCACTTCTGGTTTTTGAGGGATTAATTGGAACTAAGTATCTCATAGGGCCTGTTCTGCCGGGGCTGGCTTTGAAACACAATCCTTCCCTCTCAGTTTCCTGAGTAAGATTATAGACATGAGCTACCTGTCCCTGGCTTCATTCACATATGTACAAAAGTGAATAAAGCTCAGTGTTATAGTGCCTTCCTCTTTAACCAAAAGCCAGTAAGTAGCCAAAATTGAATTTGAATTTATTTGAATCTGAGTCTGTATCTTTTACTTTTTATTTTTTGGTCCGGTCGTGGAGCCTGAACTCTGGGCCTGGGCATGCCTTTGTCACCTCACTCCTCTTTCTAGTTTGAGTGAGTGGGGGCCTCATGTTTGTGTTACCTTACTCCTGTTTCTGGTCTGGGTGAGTGGGGCCATGTGTCTATGTCACCTCACTCCCCTTTCTGCTCTGGGTGAGTAGGGGCCACTTGCCTGTACTACCACACTCCTGCTTCTGGTCTGCGTGATTCATTCTTGGCTCAGGGCTACTTCATCCCTCCAGATGCTGTTTACCAGCAGGGATTGCAACCCAAGCCAGAGGTTAGGCTTTTCTAATTCCATAGCATAGCAGGACATTAAGGGATTAGGATGGCACCATGCTAGGTTTGAGAACACTGTTATAAAATTGTGTGTGTGTGTGTGTGTGCGCGCGCGCTCACGCACACATTTGCATGCATATGCCTGTGCGCTTGTCTTGGGGTTTGAACTCAAGGTCTGAGGTCTATCCCAGGGGTATTTGATCAAGGTAGAGCTCTACTTTTTGAGCCATAGCTCAACATACAGATGTTTATGTGGATAAGTGGCACTAAAAGTCTCCCAGATTTTGCTGTCTGGGCTGGCTTTGAACCACTATCCTCAGATCTCAGACTTTTCAGTAGCTAGGATGTTTAGGTGTGAGCTACTGCAAACTCTGTATTTGATCAATTGCCATCCAGAGAGAAATGTGCGTGGCAAGCGGTCTGGAGGAAAATAAATGAACTCTTTCAATGAGCAGTGGTGAAAATACTCAGGTTCTGGCTCAGCGTTGGTGGACCAGGCCTGTAATCCTACCAATTCAGGAAGCTGAAATCTGAGAGTTGCAGTTAGAAATCAGCGTGTGGAAGACTGAGTTCTTAAGACTCTGTATCTCCAATGAACTACCACAAAACCAGAAGTGGAACTGTAGCTCCAAGTTGTAGAGAATCAACCTTGAGCGTAAAAAGCTCAGGGGCAGCATTCAGGTTGTGAGATCAAGTCCAGTGACAACAAAAACAAAACAACACAAGAAATATACCTGGGTTCTTCAGTAAAAGTTTACCTTTTCTTTTTTGGATTTTGTAAAGCATTCTTTTTTTATTGAAAATACCATACAGAGGGGTTACAATTACATGGGCAAGATAATGAGTACATATCTTTTTCTTTTTCTTTTTTTTTTGGGTCAGGTCGTGGGGCCTGAACTCTGGGCCTGGGTGCTGTCCCTCAGCACTTCAGCTCAAGGCTAGCACTCTACCACTTGAGCTACAGTGCCACTTTGGCTTTTTTTCCTGCTTAGGTGGTGCTGAGGAATTGAACCCAGGGCCTCCTGCATGCAAGGCAAGCGCTCTACCACTGAGCCACCTTCCCAGCCCATGAGTACATTTCTTATCAAGCATTGTTGCCTCCTCCTTTGTTTCCCCTTCCCATCCCTTCTCATCCCCACCCCTGCCAAAGTTGTAAAGTTCGTTTTTTGACATAACAATTTGTACATCTCATTGTTGCAATGAGTCCACCTGTATCACTTTTTAAACAACTTGTTTTTTCCCTTCCCTCCACAAATTATACCAACATCAAATACCATGAAAACAGATGTTAGGTGAAAAGTTTATCATTATAAATATCTCTTTCTCATTGTATTTAGCTCTGTCATAGGTGCATGAATCATAAGAGAATAAGAAGCTTGGCTAAAAGAATATAAGTAGCATTGTGTGTGTGTGTGTGTGTGTGTGTGTGTGTGTGTGTGTGTGTGTGTGTGTTTGGCAGTCCTGAGGCTTGAACTTATGGCCATCATCTCTTGCTTGGCATTTTTTCCATCAAGGCTAGTACTCTGCCAGTTGATCTACAGCTCTACTCTCAGATTTGTTTTTATTTTTAATTGGAGATAACAGTTTTACATACTTTTCTACCTGTGGTGGCTTATTGTAGAACGTGACTATTTGGAATGTGTAAAAAATGTGTGTACAGATAGCTCTACCATAAGGCTGACTTACGTTTCTTCAGGTGTATATATAGGTTTTCTTGGGTGGAACTTCCACACTGATTTCTGTTGTGTCTACACTGATTCACTAAGTTGCCAACATTTTGTAGAGTACCTTTCCCCATCTCCTTTCTGGTAATTGTGTTTTCTTTCATAATAGACATTCTGATTACGTAGAGATTGAACTTCAACATAGATTTGATTTGCATTTCCTTGATTACTAAAGCTGTAGAATATTTTTCGGGTATTCTTTAGACAGCTATATCTTTTTTGGACCTATCTAGTCAATTCACTTGCTTATTTATTAATAAGATTATTTGATCTTTGGGCATTTCATATTTATTTATTTATTGTGAAAATACAATACAGAGAGGTTACAATTACATGGGCAAAGTATTGAGTAGGTTTTTTATCAAGTATTATTGCTTCCTCTTATGTTTCACCTTCCCATCCCTTCCCATCTCCCACCTTTCACACTCCACCTTCCCAATTTCCCCAGGCCAAAGTTCTAAAGTTCGTTTTTCACATAACGACTTGTGCATTTCAATGTAACAATGTGTCCACCTGTATCTCTATTTAAACGATTTGTTTTTTCCCTTCCCCTTCACAAATTATACCAACATCAAATACAGTGAAAACAGGGGTCATAATTATATTAAGTGAAGTTAGCCAGGCCCAAAGAAACATAGGTCCCTTATTTGCAATAACTAGTATATATGTTTGAAAGAAGCAGAAAAGAGCAGATAAGTTGATGTTAGGTGAAATGAACCCCAAGATAAAGATTCAAACAATTCTTCTTTCTTGAGATTGTTTCTAACATATTTAGAAGATGATTTTTTTTAATGCTTTGTATGTCCCTCCCCTACGGGTGTTTAATTTTTTGAGTTTATACATTCTAGATATTACGATTTCTTCCGTTACACAAAAAGCAGCAGTTTAGGCTTATTTAACTTATTCTTACCAAAAGATCCCTTGTAAGCTTCAAATTAATTAATCGATGATCAAATGAAAAAGGTCCTGAAGGATTTGGCTCACAGAGCAGAGTGCTCACCAACAAGTTCTGAACTGACTTCAGTGTCTACCAAAAAAGATATACTGTAGTATTTTAAATCAATAATAGCTAATCAGCTGCATTTTTCAAAATATTTAATTCTAAATATTTCACTATTCTTTACGGTAAAACTATTGCAAATTTTAGCACAAGCTAAAAATTTTAGGTTCTATATTTTTTCCTTGGTAATCATTCAAACTAGCCAAACTGAAAAGAAAATACTATTTTTGCGGGGTGCTGGTGGCTCACGTCTGTAGTACTAGTACTCACGAAGCTGAGATCTGAGGAATTCATTTCAAAGCCAGTCTAAGCCAGTCTAAGCAGGAAACTCGGTGAGACTTACCTCCAAATGACCACCAGAAAACCAGAAGTGGTGCTGTGGCTTAAGTGGTAGTGTGCTCTCCTTGAGCTGAATAGCTGTGGGACTGCCCCCAGGGTAAAAGTTCAAGCCCAACGAACAACCCAAAAGAAAAAAAAAGAAAAAAAAAGGAATTAAGAAAAAAACAACTTTGTATAAAGTGGAAGAATCTCCAAGTATTTATTCAAGTTTTTAATGCTTCAGGCAACTGTTTTCATTAGGTAGAAAGTGGACAACTTATATTTGTCATTGTGATAAACTTGCTACTCTGTGGTTGCTTTCCCACTATTTATAGTTTCATTCATCTAACATTATGGAAGATGAAAAGTCAATCAAGGACAAGACACATTATTTGGTAAAACTGGTCAGTGAAAATGACTATTTCATTCTAGTACTTTGGCAAAGAAACTGTGATCTTCCTTCCCTCCCAAGGATTTTAACAATGAAAAAAATTGTCTTGATTTTTCCAATAAGTCAAGAAGACAGCTCATATTCAAATAATTAGAAGATAATGAAAAGAAAGTTTAGGATGCATAATACGTTTAATTTTGAACCTTCCTTACAAGAAACTTCCAAGAAACCTGGCATACTTTGGTTATAGATATTCTTATCAAAGAGCCCAGTTGCCTCACACCTACAGTTTCCAACTCAGGAAGATGAGATCTGGGATTGAGATTGGAGCTAGCATGGAAAAGCAATAATTGCATGGATGATGGCCCGTGCTGTTAGATCATATGTCTTTTCCTCTGATCCTCCAATGTGAAGCTTTCTCCCCAGATCACCATCCTTCTGATTTTTTGACGTTTTCATTGTGATTTCTGGTTTTCTCCCTCAGCATGAAATGTACATGGAGGCAGGCCATTTGCAGTTGTATTCACATCTGTTTCTGCAGTTGTCTACAACAGTGCTTGGTCCTTAGTTCTTAGGAGCCTTGTGTGGAGATGAGCCTACTCTGCTCATGAAATCTCAGAATTCAATCAGGAAAGCTCATAAAGCTGTGGTCTTGTGGTCAATCGTCATTTCTTCTATTTTTATCTCCCTGTGTATCTAAGTCCACCTAAGGGTAAGATCAGTGCCTGACACCTAAGGGTTGTGATGGCAAAGATGGCCGTGACATCATAGAAGTTTATTGTGAAGCTGCAGGAAGACCTGACAACTGAAGCACCCAAACTGGTAGGGTCCCACTTACTGAAATACATTCCACAGCTCTGCAATCAAACCAGCATTCACTCTCTGCTGGGCTCAGACTAAGCATATGGTTTGCTTCCCTATTTAAAATAAAAAATTCAAGACATGCCTTTTTTGATATGTTATTGAATTATTGAACTGTCCCTCCAATCAAAAAAATAAAGAAATTAGTGTAATGTAAATATAGGTATGGAAAAAAAATCATTAAAGCTCCTAAGGAAAAGATCAAAAGTGGCAACTGCTACAAAAGTTGGTTCTTAAATCCAGAACTGGTGGCTCACACCAGACATCCTAGTAAAGCTAATGAATTTCTTTTTGTGCCAGTACAGGGGCTTGAAAGCACCTCCTGAGCTCTGATTTCTTTTGCTCAAAGATAACACTTTACTACTTGAGTCATAGCAACACTTCTAGGATATTTGGTTGTTTATTGGAGATAAGAATTTCACAGACTTTTCTACCTATGTTGGCTTCAAACTGTGATCCTCAATGTCAGCCTCCTGAGTAGGATTAGAGGTATGAGCCACCAGTACCCATATAAGTTATTTTTGTAAGATATAAAAATTTACTTGTATAAGATATAAAAAGCCACATAAAAAATAAAACCTTAGAGCAACAAAACTGAAAAAAAAAGTTACATTAAAGACATAAAAAGAGCAACACTGACGCCCCAAGTTCAAGCCTCAGGTCCACCACAAAAGAAATGAAGTATAGAAGATGAGAAGGAATAACCAGTGACAGAGTTTTAGTCAGTCACTGGTGGCTTACACATGTTGTATTAGCTACATAGGAAGCTAAAGTCAGAAAATACCATTTAAAGACAATCCCAAGCAAGGAAGTCCATGGGGCATTTTTCCCTTGTGTACCAGCCATGGGGGTTGAACGTGTTCTACTTTACTTAAGGCTGGAGTTCTATCACTCTCAGTTTATTGGTGGGATCCCTACCAGCTAATTGGAGATAAAAAGTCTCATGGAATTTACTGTGAAGGCTGGCTTCAAACTGTGATCCTCGGATTTCAATTTTCTGAGTCATTCTGTGCTTTTCATGAGATTCTTTTTTGTGGGGGGAGGGTCTGGTCATGGGGCCTGAACTCTGGGCCTGGTCACTGTCCCTCAGCTCTTCAGCTCAAGGCTAGCGTTCTACCACTTGAGCCATAGCACTACTTCTGGCTTTTTTCTTTCTGTTTATGTGGTGCTGAGGAGTCGAACCCAAGGCCTCATGCATGCAAGGCATGTGCTCTACCACTGAGCCACCTTATTTCCAATGAATCACCTAAAAGATGAAAATAACAGCTGGAGGTTGACCTGTGGCTCCAATGGTAGAAATAAGAAACTGATTTCTGGGACAGCCCCCACACCTGGGGATCTAGCTCCCGGACCAGCACACACAAAAATAATAAAATAAATAAATAAAAAGAAAGGTGGAAGAAAAATAGGAAGAGACAATTTTAGATGTTAAAATGAGCAAAACTGAGGTAGTTCACACCTGTTATTGTAGTTACTCTGGATTCTCACATCTGAGGATCAAAGTTCAAGGACAGCCCAGTCAGGAGAAGACATGTACTCATCTCTAATTAGCCAATTAGAATAAAAAAAAACACAAATTGTGTGGCTCACATATTAGAGTGCCAGTCTTAAAAATGTACTGGGACAATACCTAGACTCTGATTTATAACCCCAAGCCCAGCATACATAAGGAAATAAAAAATAGAAAAAAAAGTATAAGAAAATCCAATTAAATTTGCAAAATGAGTCATGAGTTTTTGGTTTTTGTGTGTAATCCTAAATACTAAGATAGATGAAATCTGAGGACTATGGTCTCTTATCATCAAATCACAAGCAAACCAAACAAGAAAACAGAAGTGAAGCTGTGATTGGAGTTGTAAAGCACCAGCCATGAGTGAGAAAGCTATGAAACAGTGACCTGGCTCAGAGATCCAGACCAAGGATCACAAAAAATAGTAATAAGAAGAGAACCTGGGGCTGGTGACTCATGACTGTAATTCTAGAACCTCAGGAGGCAGAAATATGGTGATCCAGTGTAAAGGCCAACCCTAGCAGGAATGTCCAGATACAGTTGTTTGTAGGTCATCTTGGGGCTAGAACTGTACTACTTCCAGATTTTTGACAGTTATTTCGAGGTAAGGACGTTAGACTTTCCTGCTCATGCTGCTTTGAATCATGATGGTCATATTTCAGCCTCCTTAATCAGGCCAGGCCTTGCATGAGTTCTAGTTCCAGGACCAGCAGACACCAAAACAATGAAATAACTATAAAGAATGGTAGAAGAAGAGAAAAACCAATAACTGAAGCTTCAATAAGCCAATCAGCCAATCATTGGTAGCTCATAACTGATTCTTGTTTCTGAGGAGGGTGTGTGTGTGTGTGTGTGTGTGTGTGTGTGTGTGTGTGTGTGTGTGTGTGTGTGTGTGTGTTCGTGTGTGAATCTGGTTACTTGAATTTATACACAAGGCTCTATCAATTTCAACTTTTTATTGATTAGAATTGGAGATATGATGGACTTTCCTGCCCATGCTGGTACAAATTTTGATCCTCAGATTTCAGCCTCATGAGTCTGGTCTGGCTGTACATGATACACATTTCTAATTAACCATGAAAACATGAGCGAATAAAACCTCGAGTTAGGCTGTTGTTTAACTGGTCGATTTGGGAAATAAATTTCTGGGTCTGCACTGAGGCCCTTAGTTCAAATTGCAGGACTAAGAAATAAGAAATAAAAGGAGGATAGAAGTACAAAAGGAAAAGTCAGTGAGAGAAGTTGAAATGAATCAAACACTGGTTGCTCACACATTCAAGTTACTCAGGAGGATGAAATCTAAGGATTACAGTTCATGGCTAGCCCAGGGAGAAGAGTCCATGAGACTCATATGTCTAATTTGCCAACAAGAATAAATTACAAGGTGTACTTTGGCGCATGCAGTTGAGTTCTAGTCTCAAATAGAAAGCTTAGAACAGCACCTAAAACCTAAGTTGAAGTCCTAGACACACATTTCAAATAACCAAAAAAGCGCAAATTAAGAAAGATGGGAAAAGAGAAAATAAAGTTTCAAAATGAGCTTGGATTTTGTTTATATGCTTATTCAGGGTTCAAAGCTAGGCTGGGCAGGAAAGTACATGAAACTCTTATCTCCAAATACCCAGTATAGATATGATTGTAGTTGTAAAGCACTCTATTTGGTGCAAAAGATAAAAAAAGACTGTATGTTGACCCAGATATCAATTTCTAGTGCTAAAAATAATTTTAGGGCAAGAGAAGAAGAAAGGCCAATTGTAAATTTAAACATAGGCCTGGTGCTCATGGATTATGGCTGTAGTCCTACTCAGGAGGCAGAAACCTGAGGATCAAATTTCAAGGCCATCCTAAGAAGCAAAGTCCAGGAGACTTTGTGTGTATTTTTGTGTATGTGTGAAAGTTTGTGTGTGTGTGTGTGTGTGTGTGTGTGTGTGTGTGTGATGTATGTGTTTCTCTACTATTCTTTGCCTAGTGTCCCAGCATTCCCAGTTTTTGGGTGATGAATTAGAGATGAGTGTTATGGATTTTCCTACCCAGGCTGGCTTTGAAACATGGTCCTCAGATTTTAACTGCCTCATTCAACTGGAAGTTGAGCCATGGCTTAAGTGGCAGAACTGGGCAAATATTTTCTGGAACTTCACCCAGACCCTGAGTTCAAGTTCCAGGACATGCACAGAAGAAATGAAGAAGAGTAGAAGTAACCAAAGAAGAGAGAGTGATAAAGGATTAAATGAATCAAGCATTGGTGGATCATACATTTTCTACTAGCTATTCAAGAGCCTGAAATCTGAGGATGATGGTTCATGGACAGCACAGGCAGGAAAGTCCATGAAACTCTTGTCTATAATTAATCAAAAAGGTCCAAAAATTATGGTGTGTCTCATGTAATGGAGGATAGCTTTGAATAAAAACTTCTGGGACAGAATATGAGCCCCAATTTGTGGAAGCAAGAACAGCACACACATGCAAAAAAAACTAAAAAAGAAGGTAGTGGCAAGCACATATTAAAGTTTTAAAATGACACAAGGGTTGTTGGTCCTGTGTATAATCCTAACTACTCAAGAGGCTGACAACTGAGGATTGTGCTTTCAAGTCAGCCTGGGCATGAACGTGCTTGAGACACTTATCCCAACTACCTAGCACAAAGCCTTGAGCTGGGGCTGTGGTGGTAAGCAGCAGCCTTTAGTTAAAAAGCTAAGAAACAGTCCAGAGAGCCAGATATCAAGCTGCAGGATCAAAGGAGACTGGAAGAAGAGAGACTGAAATCTGAGGATCCACAGATCAAAGCTAACGAAATCAAGAAAATCCATGAGACTTTCTGTGTGTGTGTGTGTGTGTGTGTGTGTGTGTGTGTGTGTACATCTGTGTGTCATCCTGCAGCTTGTGTGTGCCATCCTTAAACTTGTGCTGGTTTGTTCAAGGATAGAGCTCTACCACCCCCAGCTTTTCAGTGGTTAATCAGAGGTCATAATTTCATGGACTTTCCTTTCCAGGCTGGCTTGATTCATGCTAGGCTTTGGCTCAGAATCTTATCTCCAATTAATTGTCAAAAAGTAAAGAAAAAAAAAACCCTGGGAATTGAGTTATAGCTCAAGTGGTAGAATTGGGCAATCACTTTCTGGGACAGCAATCAGGCCCTGAGTTCAAGCCCCAGGACAATCTCAGAAGGACTAAAGAAAAATAGACTAGAAGTGCAGAAGGAAGATCCAATAACAGAGGTTTAAAAAATCGAGCATTAGTAGCTCACTGATATTCTATCAGCTATTATGGAGGATGAAACCTGAGGATCACAGTTGAAGGCCAGCCCAGGTAGGAGAATCCATGAGACTCTTATGTCTCATATGTAACCAAAAATATGCCACTATCTGTGCTCTAGTACAAGTGGTAGAGTGCTAGTCTTGAACAGAAAGCTCTGGGACAGCACACAGGCCCTGGCGCTAAGGTCCCAGCACAGACACCTATAAAAAGAAAGAAAAAAGACCACAAATTATAAAAGATGGGATAAAGAGAAAATTATAGTTTCAAAATGAGCCATGAGTTGTTGGTTTATGTGTGTATTCCTAGCTTCTCAGAAAGTTGAAATATGAGGATCACTACTCAAATTCAGCTAAGGTAGGAAAGTGATTGAAATTCTTATCTCCAACTACCAAGCAAAAGCTGGAAATAAAGGTGTGGTAGTAGTTGTAAAATAGTGACATTTGGTGAAAAACCAGGGAAACAGTTCCCTGGTTCATAATTCAGCCCAAAGTTAACCAAAAAGAAAACTGAAATAAGAGAAAAAATGAGCATTTTAGATTCAAAAATAAGCCTGGGGTTGGTGGTTCATGCTTATAATTTTAGCTTTCAGGAGGCTGATGTCTGAAGATACTATTTAAAGGCCATCCCAAACAGGAAAGTCTATGGGGCTTGTTTTCTGTATGTGTTCCAACCTGGGACTTCAATTTGTGTAGGAGCTCTACTACTCCCAGCTTCATGGTAGTTGATGAATATCTCATGGACCTTCTTGCCCCTGCTGGCTTCAAAATGTGATACTCAGATTTGAGCCTCCTGAGTCTTTCAGGGTTTTACAATTATTTAACTATCAAAAGGAAGAAAAATAAAACCTGGCGATTGAGCTGTGGCTCCAATGGCAGAAATGAGAAAATAATTTTTGGGACAGCACCCAGACCTTAATATTAACTTCAGGACCAACACACTTACAAAGAATAAAATAAATAAATACAGAGAAGGTTGGGAGAAGAAAGAGTCAATTTCAGGGTTTAAAATGATCCAATCATAGGTGGCACACACCTGTGATGGTAGTTAATCAGGAGGCTCAAATATTAGGATCACAGTTGAAAGCCAGCCCAGGAAGGAGAATTCATATATTCAACTCTACGTAGCTACTTAAAACAAAACATCAAAAAATAGCCACATGTTTTGCTGTGGCTCATGACTTAGTGTGCTAGCACACTGGGACAGCACCTGGACTAGACCCAGGACTAGCATACAGAAGGAAATAAAAATACAAATAAAAAGGTGTAAGAATGGCTAGGAATATGGCTTAGTGTTAGAGTGCTTGCCTAGCATGTTTGAATCTCTGGGTTTGTTTCCTCAGTACCTCATAAGTAGAAAAAGCTGAAAATGGCACTGTGGCTCATGTAGTAGAGTTCTCTACTTGAGTAAAGTAAGTTCAGGACAGTGCCCATGCCCTGAGTTCAAGCCCCAGGACTAGGAAAAAGAAGAAAAAAGATGTGAGAAAATCCAATTAAAATTTCAAAATGAGCCCTGAATTTTGGTTGATGCCTAGTGACTCAGAAAGCTGAAATCTGAAGTTCATAGCCAGCCTGTGTAGGGAAGTACATGTCTCCAATTAACCAACAACAACAACAACAAAACAGATATAAAGCTGTGGTTGTAGTTGTAAAGCCCCAGCCTTGAGCGAAAAAACTATGAAAGAGTACCCTGGCTCAGAGATCCAGCCTTAAGATCACAATAAAAAACATTAAATGGTTAGAATTAGAGAACCTGGAACTATTTCCTCATGTTTGTAATTCTAGAAATGCAGGAGGCTGAAATATAAGATCCAGTGTAAAGGCAAACCCAGTCAAGAAATTCAAGGAGACTGTTTTGCGTGCGGTGGCCATACTGGCGATAAAATTTATTGATTGAATGGAGACAAGAGTTTCATGGACTTTCCTGCTCTGGCTGCTTTCATACTATGATGTACAGATTTCAGCCTCGTGAATCAGGCCAGGCCTTGCATGAGGTCAAGTTCCAGGACCAACATGCACACAAAGAATGAAATAAATGAAAAGAAGGGTAGAACAAGAGAAGAAAGAGGCAATAACAGAGGTATCAGTGAATCAAACATGGGTGGCTCATATCTGTAATTCTAGCTACTCAGGCTGAAATGTGAGGATATTGTTTAAAGCTCAGCTCAGGTATATGAGTTCATAAGATATCATTGTCTCTGTCTCTCTCTGTCTCTGTCCTTGTCTCTCTGTCTCTATCTCTCTGACTCTCTGTCTCTCTCTGTGTGCCAATCCTAGAGCTTGAACTTGCACTAATTTGCTCAATGACATACTACTCTCAAATTTTTCGTAGTTAATTGGATAAAAGAGTGTTAAGGACTTTTCTCAATTATCAGCCTCCTGAATCTAGCCTAGCTCTACATGATTCCCTTCTCTCCAATTAACCTCCCCCTAAAAGCCATATATTATAGTTAGTCCCATGTGTGTCATGAGACAGGATGTGAGCTTCAATTTCTACTCACAGGAAAAGAAAAAATGAAAAAAATAAGAAAAGAATGTGGAATCAAGCACATATTAAAGTTTTAAAATGATCCAGATGTTGCTGGTTATGTGAGTAAACCTTTCTATACAAGAGGCTGACTTTTGAAGATTTCAGTGTCAAGTCAGCCTGGGCAGAAGCATGCTTGAGACTTTTATCTACAGCTACACAGCACAAAACCTTGAGCTGTGGCTGAGGTGGTGATAACACTAGCCTTGAGTGTAAAAAGTAAAATATAGGTCCCAGACTCAGAGGTCAAGCCTCAGGACCAATAAAATTTTCTAAGGAGAGAGGGTGAATAGAGGCTGAAATCTGAGGATCATGTTTCAAAGCCAGCCCATAGAAGAAAGTCCATGAGGCTTTCTCTGTGAGTTCATCTGTGTGCTATACTATGGCTTGAACTTGTGATGTTTTGTT